>NC_142943.1:45210615-45225615 GCF_046866305.1 Octopus bimaculoides | reverse complement strand
GCTGTATCGTTTAAGCCGTAACAGGTGTAAATGTGTTGGTATTCCTGTAAATAGTATCCCGGGGCCTGAGGTACTATTTTACTTATCGCCATACCAACACCACTATTCACTTTTACACCTGTTCAAGCTTATTCAATACAACCATTGTAAGTATCTGGTTTTACTAATGAATTCTCAAAAACTTTGAAGAAAGATTTGTGTAATTGTGACCTCATTTTCATCAGTTTAGGAGAGATATTTTACTGATTTGTGTAAACATGTCAAGGGCCTACGCCTTGGGCTACAAACTAATACAACACTGACCTACACAAAAATAGATGGATGGACACACAGACAGATGGATAGAGAGATAATAAACAGTTAAAGTATGCAAGACTTTTCTAAAGTTTAACATGTAACTCTTTAGTGTTACTGTCATCTTAATTACAGCCATGAAGCTTTGTTTCTTTGTTAGATAAACCAACCTCTGCTTTGGGGAAGAATTCAAAGGATTAAAAAAGAAACATACATACATATATATACATCTTTAATAAGAGAGAATTTACGAAAAAACAACAGGTGGTGTAAACAACAAATGGATGTATTAGTTTAACGCTCGGGAATAGAGAAAGTCTTTGACGTTTCGAGCTACGCTCTTCAACTGAAAGGAACACAGAAAGAAATAAGAAGAGAAACCAGGAGAAAAAAATATATAAATGTAGTGGTCAGCGATCTTGACTCAGTTTCACATGATTAAAGTTCCGTGGCGTGTCCTATGTGCTCACGAAACTTTAATCATGCAGAGCTGAGTTAAAATGCTATCAAACATATATTATTCCTATCAAATGAGTTGAGTATTACATTTTTTATTTATTTATTTGTTCACTGACTTGTGTATATATAATAGGCACCATAGGCGCAGGCGTGGGTGTGTGGTAACAGGTTTGTTTCCCAACCATACGGTTCCGGGTTCCGTCCCACTGCATGGTACCTTAGGTAAGTGTCTACTACTATAGCCTCGGGCTGATCAAAGCCTTGTGAGCAGATTTGGTAGACGGAAACTGCAAGAAACCGGTCGTGCGCGCGCGCGTGTGTGTCTGTCTATCTGTCTGTCTGTGTTTCTCCCCCGCCACCGCTTGACAAACGGTCCCCATAGCTTAGCTGTTCGGCAAAAGAGACCATAGAATAACTACGAAACTTAAAAAATAAGTACAGAGGTCGATTCGTTCGACTAAAACTCAAGGCGGTGCCCCGGCATGGTCACTGTGTAATGATTGAAACAAGTAAAACCTAATGGATAGAACATTGTATCTACGAAGGCGAGATCGTAGTTTCAATTCCTAGACCGGGTGGTGCGTTGTGTTCTTGGGCATTACACTTCATTTCATGTTGCTCTGCGATCACTTCGACATTTGATGCGTGGTACAAAGCGCATCTGTACAGACAACGTCGATTTGATGAGGAAAGTGAGTTAACGTGCGGCACGAACATTTGATCATTTTAAGCAAATCATTTGTGCCGGTTGTTGGGCAAGCTGAACGCTCATACATCGTCTTCGACGGAAGAGTCCAATATGTATGTATGTATGTATGTATGCATGTATGTATGTATGCATGTATGTATGTATGCATGTATGTATGTATGTATGGGTACTTTTTAGTTATTTCACCACCATTAAAAAATTGACTTATTTCCCTCCATTTTACGAGAAATATCGGTACTTTTGGTTATCTCCTTCAACTGAGAAAACTGTTTAAGCTGCAATAAAACAAAACAAAAAAATGAAAAAGTTAATAAACATGAAAACTGAAAAAAATTAAATATCTTACTGAATCTAATAATATTTTTATGACAAATCATACTATTGGGGAGGCCAAACGTCACAATCTGTTGAAGTATTGAATTTAAAGTCTTTTAATCCAATCTGTTGTCGCCACATTAACTCAATCTTTTAGTGGGGAGATAAGCCAGTTTTTTTAAAGGGAATTTTGTTAAAGGGGGGGGGGAGATAACCAAAAAGTACCTATGGATGTATGTATGTATCTATGTACGTACGTGTGTACAAATATATACATCATATATATTATATATATGTGTGTATATATATATATATATATATATATATATATATATATATATATATAAACAAAATTAAGGGATCAGCAACAAGTTGCTTCACCACATACCGAAGTTCAGAAATAGCAGCTAAAATGCTGAAACTCCAACAGATAACAGTTACCTGCAACTCACATAGGCAAAACAAGAAGAAAAATAACAAACTAAACTAGCCACAGTTAATCATATACATGTTTCTGGTTTAGAAGGAAAAACTCTTCATTACCTCATCGGTATGATATTCCTGTTGCAAATTCGACGATACTAGCAAATGTGCATGTATGACCGAGCGCCATCATATTTTCTGAGATTTTCTATTGTAATAAATATATATATATATATATATATATACACATGTATATACATATATGTACATGTATGTATGTGTGTATATATATATATATATATATATTCCTTTACTCCTTTACTTGTTCCAGTCATTTGACTGCGGCCATGCTGGAGCACCGCCTTTAGTCGAGCAAATCGACCCCAGGTCTTATTCTTTGTAAGCCTAGTACTTATTCTATCAGTCTCTTTTGCCGAACCGCTAGATTATGGGGCATAAACACACCAGTATCAGTTGTCAAGCGATGTTGGTGGGTAGATAAAATTAGTGGGGTTGCTGCTTCAGAAAATTTTTAGCCGTTGTTTTAATATTGTGTAAAAGGAAACAAACATATAAAGAAAAAATTTATGCATTAACTTGATCGCTTCGTGTTTTAGTCACTGCCGGGTAGTGTGTTTAATTTGTTCACTGAACACCGCCACGAATTCCCCTTGTTTTTCAAAAATCCCCCCTAAATTACAAAATAAGGGGAGAAATTTGCCCTGTTTTTCAAATCTTGGCAGCACCACTGAAGCTGGAAGCAGGATAATAATCTAATTCTATACTTTATCACATTCAAGAATATAAACACGTTTTTAAGCACAACACAACAACACACGCGGAGTCAAAAAGAAACATTACTTTTCACCAGCACACCAGGGTCGGCACTGCGTGAACCACAGTGCTCTCTCTCTCTCTGTCCCTAGTGTGCAGCTTCCTATCTCGGACATGTGAGCATGCGCACAACAGCCAAACGCCGCGTCGCTAGAACTGTGAAACGCACAGTTCTGTACAAGGATTTTTGTATTTTTTCGTAAACTAGGGGATGGCTTCTGACATTAAGCTTAAGGGTTATTTAATGTACAAATATAAAGAAAGAATTAAAGAAAAAGGGACTCATTATATTGAATGTTATCGGTAATATCGAGTGGAAACAAGGGGTGCTGCAGTTCCACAGTGCCTATATACGAGCCGCCACTGTACAACATGTTTAAACCTCTTCCTCCAAGACAATTGTGAAAGCAATAACGTCATTACAGCAGAGTAAGCGGTTGGGAAGAAAGGAGTCTGGGGATGAGCCGAGCAATCGTTAATAAACAAAACTGTAATGTCAGAAGTGCGAGAGCATAGAAGGAACCTAGTTTCAATGTGGTTAGACTACAAGAAAGTCTTTAACTCTGTTTCCCACTCATGGTTTCTAGAAGCCCTTCAACTTGCTTAAGTCCCAGTAAGCATAATCAAAGCCATAACTGATCTAACTTCATCGTGGGCCACCATCTTGAAATTAAACACAAGGAGTCACTGTATTATCACTGATAGAATATAATATCGCAGTCTCTCTGTGATGTTGTTTATACTTTCTGTAAACCCCTTGTCGTTCATATTAAGGAAGTCAGAAAAGATATCTCACTGGTTCACAAGGAAACGGAAATACTAAAATTACACACTTTCTTCGTGGATGATTTGAAACTATATCCAAAGAATATGCATGAGATGAAAAATAGTCTTGACCTGGTTACAACATTCTCAAAAGTTATAGGACTGGAATTTGGTCAGGAGAAATGTTGCTATATGTTTGTGAAAGAGGGAAAACTGTAAACCAAACTAGCAACATCTCCATCAATGACTTAATTGTTTCCCATATATCTAATGAGAAATGTTACAAGTATCTAGGAGTGGATGAAAACATATCTTACAATGGTATCTGTAACAAAACACGTCTCACTAAAGAATATTACAGCCGAATAAAGAAAATTTGAACCTCGGAACTCTCTGCATTCAATAAAACAGTGGCCCGCAATGTGTTTGCAGTGCCATACCAACATTTGGGCTGCTTGATTGGACGCTTGATGAGATCCGAGCCATTGATGTGAAAACCCGGAAGATACTAACCAGCACACATAATTTTCACATCAACAGTAACATAGACTGTCCCTACATAAAACGAAAACAAGGCGGCAGAGGCTTAACATCGATCCAAATTGCCATTGAATGTCGTATCATATCCCTTCGGCAGCATCTTTTAGCCATCAAGTGTCGATGTTCATCCCTGACCAAGTTTGCACAGATGAGGCTGGTAACATCATAAGACTTGGAAGACAGCTACTTGAACAGCATTTCTTGTCTGGCACAACCGTACCGCAACATATCATTAGATGAAAGATGAGCAAATATGAGTGGAAGACCATGCATGAATATGTTAGTAGAAAGCTCCGAGATGATAGTAACATTGACAGCCAAAGCTGTTTATCATGAACTAACAACCAGATTGCTATCTCCCACTTCGAACGATATACGTTTGCAATCCAGGAACAGGAAATATCAACCAAATATCTGATGCACAAAAGGAACAGAAATGCAGGAGAAGCAATAAAATGTGACAACTGATGCAGACTTTGTGGAAGATATCACCCACATCATAAACTGTTGTTCGAAAATGTCATCACAGTATTATGAACCAATGAGACAAGATGCTGTAGCTAGGACACTATATAATGAAATCCTTCGGAAGGATAAGCCCGAGGATAAAGAAATGAGAAATCACAGTATGGTGGAAGCCATAGCCACTCATAATAAAAAGGAGTACTGGTGGAATGTCCCAGTGAAAACCTCAATAAAATGTAAACTCAATAGACCTGATATAATGATTTGGGATAGAGAAGAGAAATTGCGTACAGTTGTGGAAATCAGCGGCCCAGTGGATGTTAACATAAAGCTGAGATCAGTGAAAAGGAGAATACCTAGGCTGAACTATTAAGAAACCTGCAGAAACCTTTCCAGAAGTTTATCATTTAAGTATAGATGAGCATGTCTAGATATGTAAGTATATGCATGAGAATACATAAAACAAAACACACAAATCTGCACACATACATACATACATACATACATATATGCATGCATACATACCCTGTTGATGTTGAAATTCCAATGAAGGAACCTTGGATCTAAGTTAGAGACCGGCTCTTTCTCAATTGGCAAGAAATCTTGAAATAAAACTGAATAATGACATACAGACAGACAGACATAATTATTGATTTTTATTAAATAATTGTTAAATCTATTTCTTTTCGTTTCGTCTCTCATCCCTTTCTATCTTTCTTGAATTTCGTTTTTCGCCTATGATCATTAGCTTCCTTTTCCCTTAATTCTCTTCATACACCTCATCCACAGTCTTTTTCTCTTCTTATCATTATTGTCTTTGTGTTTGTTATTGTGATTTTTGTTGTTTACAGGAACAATTATGAATAAGGGCTCAACAAAATGCAGGATTTTAACCGCTATTTTCAGATTATATTTTGTTTTGTATAGCCTTCTATAGCCTTGAGCTTGAACAAAACAAAAAGAGGGATAATTGTCCCCTATTGCAGTGAATTAGATAAGGGGTTAATGACCACAAAATTTTAAAAAAGGTGCAAAATAAACAGGGTTTTAAAAAGAAAGATTAAAACAAGAACGAAAAAATACCCAAAATCATAATAAAATATATATAATGGACACGACGTAATAATGGTTTTGTTGCTATTAATGTTAATTCTGTTGTTGTGACAAGAGTACATTTCCTGGGGGATAGAAACCCGTGTTCAACTTGATATCCACCCAGCGCCAACAATTATTCTGCATAAATGGTGGGTAGGCGCAGGGATAGGGGAGACTATTAAAGCTGCGATGTGAGTTCAAATTCCATCCGAGGTGAGTTTGAAAATTCACCATCTACACACCTGTAAGAAATATCTTTCTTTATTCAACCTTTAGGTTAAATAACTAATTCCTCACATCAAACTTTAAGGAAAAATTTAAGAACGGATAACGCAGTCTCTAAACCAGAAACATAACAATATTTATTCATGGCGGAAAACAGGCATGGTTGCTGAGACGCCGGAATGTTGTTGTGAGCTGTCCCCAGAGTTGGAATGTTGGAGAGACAGCTTGATACGACCACGCTCATGTGAGAGAGCTCTGTTGGACCTGTGTTACCTCTTCGCCGGCCAGCGAGAAAAGAGAATGAAAAAAGCGGGAACGTTTAGATGTTGAATTCCACGCATGCGCATGGGACTCTTCCCGTGTTCCTTCCGGAACTATTCCCTGCGCATGCGTGGATGAAAACGCAGTAATGGCGACTGTATTTTGGCGCCAAATGACGTCACTACACACCTATTCACGTACCTTGGATCAATAATCTTCACTGAGGACAGATCTTGCCTATTACGATATACCCTCTTCCCAACCTTATGGTCCCACAAATTCGTGGTCTGGTGCAACTAATGTAAAGACGCAGTATTAGATTACTATTGATTGATTACCCCTATCGAGACAGACCTCACAGGTCCTTCCAAGATTACAAAATCCTACATTACCACACCATGATCTTGGACTTCATAACCTGAAGATCGAGCGATGTCATCTGGTTAAGACTCATGTAAGGTCGTGAGTTCGATTCCCGGCGACGCGTTGTGTTCTTGAGCAAGACACTTTATTTCACGTTGCTCCAGTTCACTCAGCTGGCAAAAATGAGTAGTACCTGTATTTCAAAGGGCCGGCCTTGTCACGCTATGTGTCACGCTGAGTCTCCATGAGAACTACGTTAGGGGTACATGTGTCTGTGGATTGCTCAATCACTTGCACGTTAATTTCATGAGCAGGGTGTTCCATTGATCGTATCAGCTGAGACCCTCGTCGTCGAAACCGACGGAGTGATCCTTTTTCATTATGACCATCGCAGCTACCTGGATTCCGTAAAGCTATTCTTCTATATAGTATACCCATTTTTTCTAGCTTCTCTGCATGAGAAACAGTAAAAGTAACTACCCGATCAACGACGGGTATTACTGCTAGTGTTAAACAGGTGCAAGTGTAGCTGTGTGGTTAAGGAGCTGGCTTCCGAGTCACGTATATATAAAAAAAAACATCTAAAATTCTTCATATAGGTGTAAATTCAGTCTATCATACTTGTAAATTGGGATCTATTTTAAAACGGGGGCGCCAGTATTTTCTTAACGAAACACTAACGAAACACTTTGAAACTTGGGACACTGGTAGAATGTGTCATATAAAACATCTTTTACTCTTAGTCTTCTTAACAAAAAAAAAAGGAATTCGCAAGTTATTCCATGTTAAAGTTGTCGTATTTCTGTAATTTCAACCAATCACTGACGTCTATTCAGCTCAATAGAGTTACTGCTGGGCGGTCATAAAAATGTTATTCCCTGTGACATATTTCATCCGGTTTAATCGTAATTTATACGCATATATTGTTTATATAATAAATTACGCTGTGCGTGTCTATGTGTGTAACAATTTTAGAGTTCGGATTCTAGAGTTAGGGTTACGGTTAACAGTCTAGTTAGGGTTAGGGGATTAATACGATATACAGCGTTACAGCGCTAACTGTTTTCAACTGAATAGACGTCAGTGATTAGTAGAAATTATCGAAATAAGACAATTTTTTACATGAAATAAATTCGAATACAAAAATATTTTTCTGTTCTATAACACAAAATAGATAAGTATACGAAGTTTGAAAGTCTTTCCGTACCAAAAACACTACATAAAACATAAATGAAAACTGGCTCCCCCGTTTTAAAATAGATCCGTAAATTGTAATAAGAATCGTCATTAGAATACAGAAAAAGACTTAAGGGAAAGAACTCCGATTTTTCAATTGGTCAAAATTTAAATAGAGATAGCTAGAAGAGATAAAGTAGTGTACCTGACGTTTGGTAGTTATACAGACAATTCTGCTATTGTTTAAATCTTAGAAGACCTCATCGATGAAACATTGTCTTCGCACAACAAACAGACTACAGAATGAGTCGAAGAATAAATAGTTTACGTGAAAATAATTCAATGATAAGGCAAGTTATAACAATGACAAGAAATTTTCCACAAAATATCTTCTGCATGATTATCATATAGTTAAAATACTGCTAAAATACTTAATTTTTTTTGTAGTGTGTGAAACACAACGTGAAGTGGTAGGATAAATGTATAACATGAAGTCTCAATATAGAGAAAAAGCACAAGGACACAGAATTTCTTTCTGACTGTTTTTCATTCAAATTTTAGCACGAGGCCGGTAATTTTGAGGAGAAGGAGGAAGTCGATTGCATGTGCCCAACCGATACTTATTTTATCGACTCAGAGAAGATGAAGGGAAAAGTCAATTTCGGCAGCATTTGAACTCAGAACGTAAGGAGCCGGAAGAAATACCACTAAGCATTTTGTCCGACATGTGACGATTCTACTAGCACGCCACCTTGCTGGGACACAATTCTGACACATAGTATAGAGACACAAATAGGGATACAACATGAAAATACAGAGAAACTATATTAAAACTGCCATGCGACTTCAAATTGTAGCTGATGTTGACTTTAAGATAAAGTACTAGTAAAGTACTGGATTGATGTAATTAACTAATTCTCTCACCCAAAATTGCTGTCCTTGTGCTAAAATCAAAATCTTTACTGCGTCGGACAAAATGCTTTCCAGCATTTCGTCCTTCTTTACGTTCTGAGTTCACATTCCGCCGAGGCCGACTTTACTTTTCATCCTTTCGGGGTCGATAAATTAAGTACCAGCGAAACACTGGGGTCGATGCAATTGACTAATCCCCTGCCCCAAAATTTCAGGCCTTGTGCTTATAGTAGAAAGGATCAGTAGTAGTAGTAGTAGTAGTAGTAGTAGTAGTAGTAGTAGCGGTGGCGGCGGCGGTAGTGGTGGGGGTGGGGGTGGGGGTGGTGGTAGCAGCTGTTGTTGCTGGAGGAGGGAGAGAGGAATGGGAGGGGAAGGAGGAGGAGGATAGATAGCCATGACATCATCAACCAGCAACAAGAGCATTGAGAATAATAATTGACAGGTGAGAAATTAGGTGGTTGCAAGGGTAACGGTGGGGATGGTTGTGGGTGTGGTCGTGTGGGCGTTTTGTCGGTTGCTGTGCAGGTAATCGTGAGGTTGCTTGAATAGTTTGTGTTGATGGTTGTGGGAGTCGTTGAGGGGGTGGTTGTGGGGGGGGGATCGTTGTATTGGTGCTTGTGGGCGTAATTCTGTTGGTAGTTATATGTATGTACAATATATGAACGTGCATACAGACTTGAGTGAATGCGTTTGTGTGTATGCATGTGTGTGTATGTATGTGTGTCTATATGTGTGTGTATGCGTGTGTGTGTGTGTGTGTGTGTGTGTGTGCATGCGTGTGTGTGCACGTGTATGACTATGCCTATACATAAGTTCATTAATGTGTACCATGGACCGGATTTTATTCTCCATTTTCGTCTATCAACTCGTTTTCTGTGGTACGTATTACCTATTGCGTTCCCCTCTCCCAGCCTTCTGCTAGTGTCAGTGGCCAAAGTTACTTTGCGCATGTCTTTAAGCGTTGGGTTAGAGATATCATAAAATTAATCTTGTTGACTTCTCCTCTAATGGCTGATGGACTGAGCTGATGTCACAACAGGCCACAATAAGAACCACGTCCTTTCTTTCTTTTGTTTCTAAGTTGCTGCTTCCTAAGCAACAGAAGCAGTATCACAGAGTCAGTACTTACTGTGGCGCAATGTGGATTTAGGAAAAAGAAGAACATGATCTTCACAGCCTGGTAGCTTGAAGAAAAGTGTCAGGAGCAACATCAGGACTTATTTATGGTCTTTCTCGACCTCTGCGAAGTATTTGACACTTCCAAAAGTGTCCAAGTGTAATGTCCTCCTTAGGTTTGGTGTCTCAACAAATTAAACATCTTCCACTTGTTCTGCAATGGGTTGACTGCTTGGATCGATAGGGGGACAAAGGTCCGAGCTCTTCCTTGTACACAAAGGAATGAGACAGGATATGTATTAGCACTAGTGTTCTTAAACATATTTTTCCTACGTGCGAGCAGGCTTCTCCACCATGAAACTGAAGATAGTAGCGGTCTAGTAATCTACTTCAGACAAAGCGGCAATATCTTAACATCAGGTGGGTCTAGCATTGCAGAGGGCGGGTTCTAGAGCTATTATGTAAATACGATAATGCCCTTTTGACCCATACAATGCTGAAGCTGTGAGAACATTAAACAGGAAGAAGCTGGCACAGTCAACACCATAAAAACAGATGTGATCTGCTAATGGACAGTCAATGTCCTACGCAGTCAACTTGTTTTTACTGATGGAAAGGCACAGCTATCAGGACTATCATCGTTTAAATATTTGGAGAGTATTATCACTTTGGATAGCAATAATGAAGACGACATTTAAGACTGCACTAAACACATATCGACTACTTTTGAGAGATTTAGGTACAGAAGTTTTTAACTATATAAAGGTCTTCCTTCTTTTACAAAGGACGCCGTATATCAAATGGTCTGTATCACCACCCTCCCCTAAACCTGCGAAACTTGGGTGACCTACAGTCGCCATAGAAAGTTTTTGGAGCACTTCCACATGGTCTACCTCTAGTGCATGTTGACAATTACCTGACTTGAGTGTGATAGTAAAAATTACTTAAAGTAGGGTACCAACGGCTGTTTTTGGGGGTTCATTGCAGGGAAAAAAAATAAAGGGATATAATACCCATTATCTGGTAATTCCTCCTTCTTCGGGAGGAATTGCCAAATAATGGGTATTATATCTTTTTATTTTTTTCCGCAATGAACTCCCAGAAACGGCCGTTGGTACCCTACTTTAACTAATTTTAACTATAATTATATATATATATATATATATATATATATATATATATCTATATATATATGCATACATACACATCACCATGTTGGACTGTTAAACTCTGCACATTCTTATCTCTCCATTTTTTTCCTCTTAATCTTTTCTAGCGTAGGCTAGAAGCGAAAAAGTCTTTTCCACTTTTCTTGAGCGTTAAACTAATACATCTGCTTGTTGTTCCTACACCTGTCTTTGTCTTTGTTTTCTGTAAATTTGAACTACGTACATACATACATACATACATACATACATACATATATATATATATATATATATATATATATATATATATATATACACATACATATACATCAAATATACATAGTGTACAGAAGGGGTTATAATCTAAACTGTGTCCTTGTGAACCACATCTGCATGTTCTCAGTAATCAAATATATGTAAATCACATATACATCTTCTAATATATAAAACAGAGATGTCTGTGTATTCGCTTTTCACGTGAAATCGACTTCAACAAATGCTTCCATACTTGTGATGCATGAATAATTTGACCTCGGATAAATGTCAGGCTTTTCATATTTATGATTCACTTCTTTAAAAAAATGTTCGAAATATTTACTAAGTCCACAACTTTAAACATTCCGTACAAGAGCTTTTATTTATACGACTTTTTCATTTCATGTTAATTTCATTCATTCTTCGCAATATTCTCTCTCAACCTCTCTCTCTCTCTCTCACACACGCAACACACGCAACACACGCGCGCACGCATACACACGCGCGCACGCATACACACGCGCGCACGCATACACACGTGTGTCTTTGTAAATATGTTTGTATACATTTATGTATGTGTGTGTTTATAAGAGACAGAGTGTGAGTGAGTCAAGGGGTGTGTTGTCATATGCGTCCATCATTTTTGGATGTATGTGTGCGTGTGTATGTATGTGTGCGTGTGTATGTGTGCGTGTGTGTGTGTGTGAGACAGAGTGAGAGAGCGGTGTGTATGTAGTATTTACTCTCTCTCTCTCTCTCTCTCTCATACACACACACTCACACACAAAGATGTATGCATATTTATGCATGTACGTATACATGACAACAAACCTCTCTATCATTCTCTCTCTCTCTCTCTCTCTCTCTCTCTCTCTCTCTCTCACACACACACACACACACACACACACACGTCCATTTCAACTGATGTGTGATACTCTGTGTATGTGTGTGTGTGTGTGTGTATGTGTGTGTGTGTGTGTGTGTGCGTGCGTGCATGCGTGCGTGGGGGTTCCACAATCGCCATTTATTTCAATTACTCTTGTGAGGATATTCACGTAAATCTTTTTTTTTCATTTATTCCCCATTTTAATTTTTGTAAAAGTTTCCAAGTACCAATGAGGCTTTTTGGCGCATCTTCAATTTTCCCATTCATGAGAGGCGCCCAGCCATCATTCATCTGAGAGTCCATCTACAGAATGTCCTCAAATTTCTATACAGTATATTTTGCTTTTCTTCTTCCAGTATATAAGCAACAATTTCATTCCCGGGCAACGCCGGGTGCCTTTGCTAGTTACATATATATATATATATAGAGAGAGAGAGAGAGAGAGAGAGAGAAACACACACATCACATATACATCGCATATAAACACACTACTTGCAACAGAAATTGGTGGTCTACGATAGGATTGTTTAGTCATCAAAAAATGTCATCTTTTTGGGAGTGGATGGCATAATCGGATTTTGATGGTCAACCGGAAGAAGAATGTATGTGCATGTATGAGTGTATGTGCATAAATGTGTGTATATATGTACATATCTGTGTACATGTTTGTGCGTATGAGTGTATACACATGTGTGTGTGAGTTCATGCATGTGTGCATGTGTGAGCGCGTGCTTCTGTATATGTGCATATGTTTGTATGCGCATGTGTGTATATGCCTTTATGTGTGTGTGTGTGCGCGCACGTGTATGTGTGCGAGTGTGAATGCCTGCATGCATGCGCGTGCACGTAAGCATGTATGTATATGTGTACATGTATTTCTACTTGTGTGTATAGATATATATATATATATATATATATATATACATGTATGTGCGCATCTATGTGCATGCTTACATGCATGTATATACATGTGTACATATATATGTATGTGCATATGTATGCATATAGATGTGCACATATATGTGTACAGGTGCACCTGTGTGTATGTCTGTGCGTGCACGCGCGTATGTGTATGTTTGTGTGAGTGCGTGCGTGTGTGTGTGTGTGTGTGTGTGTGTGTGTGTGTGTGTGTGTGTGTGTGTGTGTGTTTGTATGATTATCATGTTGAGTAATACAACGTAATTCAGCTCAGCTCAGTAAGCCTCTAAAAAGGAAAGAATTTAATTTCTTTACGAATGGGAAGATTAAAACCAGTTGTGTATGCACGTATATATGTATTTGTGTATATGTGTGTATGTGTGTGCGTATGTGTGTGTGTGTGTGTGAGATAGAGAGAGAGAAGGAGAGAGAGAGAGTATGTCTGCATGTATGTGTTTGTATGTAATATCGTCTTCCTTTTTTTTCTCGCCTTTCATAATTCCCAGACATTAACATTAAGGACCGTGGGAAACTTCGAGGCCAAACAACAAAATTAAGATGATGATGGTAATGATGATGATAATGATAATGATGATGATGATGATGATGATGACGATGACGATGATGATAATCATTTCTTTTATTTGCCAACAGGGCTTATTTATTTAATACAAAGCGTGTCACAAAAATAAAAGGGTTACATGACGTAGTGGAGATATTCATACATGAAGTGGTGGCGTGTGATGAAAACGTAATGAAAAATATATTTTAAGCCCTATTAAAAATTTGATACAAATAAAGAAATATAAATAAAGGAAGAAATACAAATAAGGGACATCTAGCTTGTTACATACGAATGATAATCCGCCACCTGGGTAGGATCAGACACCTTTTTCTTCAATCACTTCCGGAAACTGGATTTGCAAACTTCCCGTAAGCAACTATCTCCCTAGCCAATCTGTGAAGTATCCTAAAGCCTTTTTCACTGCTAGAAGACTGTTAATAATTTTCTTGGTTTTTAAATAAGAATGATAGTCATGGCCCGTTCTTCACTAATCAGCACAGTATGCCCTACTGTTCGTCTTTTATCAGAGCCGGTATAAGATCAAGTAGTGTTTTCTTTTCAGATCGCAGTAAAATGCCCAACACCTCATAGAGGTTTAGCCTCCTTAATGAGGGACATCCAGACTTTTGCCTGCTTTCTGTCTAAGTTCACTCCTTTTTGTACCGTTTTTTTTAGTAGTTTCTCTGCCTTATCCGTTTTTCGACACCTCTACATCGTCATAAGACGATAGGATGTCACAGCTGAATGTGACTTCTGAACAGTACTGTACTTTAAAAGGAGCTACATTCCCACCTCGGTTGCGTAGTGATCTATGTTTTCATCGGCTCCTGGTGATGAGAATGAGGCGATTTATTTCTCTTTGCTCTTTTCTTGATAAATTTGTCAGGCAAGGATGTACTGCCTTTTGTTACATACCTACCATACGGATTTTCATTTTCCTTGAGCTGGCTCAAATCGAGTAGCTTCTTTTTATTTTACAATGTTAACAAACGTTTTGCTATTTAATTCAGAACCTCCTTCAACTCTTAATTTTGAAGGCACATTGAAAACCACTTTGTTTTTCTACGTGCAAACCTATCACTTTTTCTTTTGCCCTTTCTTGAATAAACTCTTCAGGCAAGGAGTCGGTTGATTTCCTGACATACTGGTGCCTCTCCAGAATCCATCCTTTTTTGAGTTGACCCATATTCAACATGTTTGCATGTTTCTCAACACAATTTGTGAAATTGTCATTTCTTTTCTGTATAGTGAAAATGCATAGGTCTACTTGTTTAAG
>NC_142943.1:45178115-45205615 GCF_046866305.1 Octopus bimaculoides | reverse complement strand
AATGAAGAGTTATGCTCAAGGACACAACTCATCAGCCGGTTCAGGGATTGAAACCATGCTCTTACAATGATAAATGCAGCACCCTAAGCCATACGCCCCCATAATATATATATATATATATATATATATATATATATATATATATATATATATATATATATATATATCAAAATATGCAACAAGGATATCAAGAGGTAATGCAGTACGACCGTTTCATGCAACGCCATTTAATAGAACAATGCAATCATTACATCAATTTGAAATGCAGAGCAATCCTCAGCTGCACAAAGGTTTTTATGACTATACCAATAATGATTTATGTCTGCTCTCTCAGCCCTACCCCTAACATATACTGCCCTTTATTCTCTCAACCTTAGATATACAAGGATTTGATAAACTAGTCTATAAGTTAAAACTTACCCCATAAAAACAAATAAAATCAGTGATAGGCAGAGTCTTCTTGATAATTTAGTAACTTCTCTGCTGAAGTAGGGGCAACATGTTCTTTGCCTATCTCCTTAACTTCCTAGAGATTTTAGGTATAATTATATTAAGGTGTCCTTCTGTTCTAATTTAATTAAATTCTATGTCTTTGTGCAGCTGAGGATTGCTCTGCATTTTAAATTGATGTAATGAATGCATTATTCAATTAAATGGAGTTGCATGATACGATCGTACTGCGTTACCTCTGGATATCCTTGTTGCTTATTTTGATTTTAATCACCTTACTTCGAAATTGTATGGATAATACCGTACTAAATTCTGGTGCCTCAACTTAAGTATCATATTCATCTGAATCTAAATTTTTGCTGAACTCATCTACCATACCCAAAGTATATATATAAGAGAGAGAGAGAGAGAGAGAGAAAGAAGAAGAAGAAGAAGAAGAAGAAGAAGAAGAAGAAGAAGAAGAAGAAGAAGAAGAAGAAGAAGAAGAAGAAGAAGAAGAAGAAGAAGAAGAAGAAGAAGAAGAAGAAGAAGAAGAAGAAGAAGACAGACAGACAGATAGACTGCTAGATTGATAGATAGATAGAAGATATGCATATACACACACACACACACATATAAATATTCAAACATATAGTACTTACCTATCTACATACATAAATATACATATATGTATATGTGTTTTAAACGCGCGCACGCACAAATATATATTAAACAAAAGTCAGCTAAAAGAAATAACTAAAAGATGCCAATACGTAAACAACATAGACAAATATAGGTATATCAATTAGCATACGGCGTAATTCTTGATTTATTAAAATTCTCTCTCCGTCTGGAAGATGTGTCACAATTACCAAATCGCATTTGACAACAAATCTTTATGAGAACGGATGATAACCTCACGAATCAAGAATTCTCCAAAGATGATATGCCACTAAAAAAAAGGACAGGCTTATTGTTTGGGGGCAAGGGAACAGTCATAGACACGAGTTTCTGATTCAATAGGTGTCATTTATAGAAACTGCAGTGAATTTGCTTCTAGAAGTTGAAATATGTCCCAACATGCTTGAATTAGCCTAAAGTTTATATATACATACATACACACACAGGTATGAGCCGTTTTAACGATGCGTCCTGCCCGAAGCTCGTCGAAACGCCGGTGTTAAAACGTGGGTAGCTGATGAAGTAGAATGTTCTCTATGTGGCTCGTGTGTTTTCCCGTCTATGTTTGTTTGCAATGTCCTGTACCCAGATATGCACCTATACATACAGGTGGATGTCGGTATGCACATACCTGTACGTATATATGCATATACTCATTCACTATTTGTTTATATATATACATACACGCATGTATGTATATATATCTATGCACATATGTACGTATGTATATATATATATATATATATATATATATATATATATATATATATATATATATATATATATATATATATATATATATATATATTTCTCGAGTACATATATTGGTAGTTATATATTTTCGAAGTTTGTATCATACTGACTTGTATTGGCGAAATACAAGGTAATTTCTGTTTTTTTAACGCGGTGCGTATTAAATACGCAGAGGATATCACTGCAATGATGATGTCCGTCTATAAATTACTTACATTTTAAAGTTCACTTCTGTATTAGAATCACTTAATATTGGTATGTCACTCATTGTTAAAGATTCTATTGTTATTTTGGTATGTCAGCTGGTGAATCAATCTGTCTGTCTCATTAAGTTCTAATGGATTATTGTATTGGTTTCTTCTAAGACAGGATAGAATAGACGCGGGGAATGAAGGTCAGTAGAGGGTGTACTGAAGGAATTCGTCTTTAGGAAACTGAAATTGATCGACTAAGCGCAGAAAATGGGACTCTGTGTGTGTGTGTGTGTGTGTGTGTGTGTGTGTGTGTGTGTGAAGTGTGTGCGTGAAGGAGGTGTGGATATGTGTGTGTGTGTGTGTGTATGTGTGTGTGTGGTTGTGCGTGTGCGTAAGTGAGTGTGTGCGTGAAAGGGGTGTGGATATGTGTGTGTGTGTTTAATGTCCGACGAAGCGATGGCGTGAAAATCAATTCACGAAATAGACATTTTCAAACGATACATATATACACAAACGTACGTGTGTGTGTGTGTGTGTGAGTACATTTTTTACTCATTGAATTGCGGCCATGCTGGGGCACAGCCTTGAAGAGTTTAATCACACAAATCGACCCTAATACTTACATTTATCTTTTGTAAACATTTTCTTATTCCATCAGTCTGGTTTGCCAATCAGCTAAGTTACAGCGACGTAAATGAACCAACACCAGTTGTCAGCGGTGGTGGATGACAAACACAAACACAAAGACATACATACATACATACAAACACACACACACACACACACACACACACACACACACACACACACACATATATATATATATATATATATATATATATATATATATATATATATGTATGTATATATATATATATATATATATATATATATATATATATATATATATATATATATATATATATATATGTATGTATATTATATATATATATATATATATATATATATATATATATATATACATACATATATATATACATACATATATATATATATATATATATATATATATATATACATACGTATATATATATATATATACATATACATACATACATACATACATACATACATACGTTATATATAAATGGTATTGGTATCTAGAAGACCCAAAGAGTAGCAGGTAATGCTAAGTAAGTGCTAAGGACAGACCATAGTTAAACTCTTGGTTCGATCGTGATACGAGTGAGGAGTTTAATGTGGGTCTTGTATTAGCCTGCATATATATATATAGATATATATATCGTTGCTGTTATGTAAAAATGTCGTAAGTCCAAAACGTTGATTTTTCAGAAAACGAAAAAATGGTTTCACCATTCCATAGCAAAACCGTTGTACTACACTTTGACAATTTTTGATATCTTAGCATTTGAAGCAGCTGGAGATACGATAGTTTGATCAAAAGAACCGGCTGTTGCAAGCGAAAGACTGGTATACCCTCGAAATTTATTTCCTTCTATTTTACAACGTCATACACCACATTTTTATGGTTACGGAGACCTACGCGTGTTTCCACAGACCAGGGTATGAGCAGTTGCATATGCAACCGGGCATAATTTAGTGTGCAGCTTCGTTCAGGGTCCTTCAACCAGCTTGGCTTAATGTGAACTGTTTTTTAGTTAGAGTTCAGGTGGAAGCGAGGGGGAGGTTATTTTGAATCTGTTTCCGTCTACCCTATCTACTCACAAGGCTTTAGTCGGCCCGAAGCCTTAGTAGAAGACACTTGGTCAAGGTGCCTCGCAGTGGAACTGAACCAGAACCACGTATTTAGGAAGCAACCATCTTACCACACAGCCACGCCTGTACCTATCTAGATTTCTCTAAACTATATACAGGTTATCTGTTTATACATTCTTGTTTTTGTTGGATTTTCCCCATCGACGACATCAATTACAACATAAAATAAAAGCCTAATTTTCATAAGTTTATTTAGACTCTGACTCAGTGTGTGTGTGTGCGCGCGCGAACTCACACACGTACACACACACACATAATCCTCAGTGCTCTACATTCTTGCCCATCACCCTATGCACTTGTAAATCTTCACGCATTAACCCCATAGATGAACAAAGCTAACAGCAAGAAGATTAAAGCAGTTTTAAGTTAAACCTAAATCATCAAGAAAAAAAAAAAGATGACAAGAAATTATTAGTCAGTCCGACTCAGGCATCGCTGTCAGGTACCTGCTGTTGCGACCGGTCTCGTGTGCTATCGTGTGTGTGTTTGGGCGTTTGCGTGAATGTATGTATATATGTATACATGCTTGTATGCGTAATGTATACTGGGTCATCCTATAAATAATGCGTTTTTTTATATTTATTTTATTTTTCAAAATTATGATAAATTAAGTTCTTTTTTAATCTAAAATATACTCTTTTTCATATTCTACAATGCTCTTCTATCTATCTGGTAGACTTGCAAGGCCCCTCTTCCAAAATTCATTTGTCAGTGACGAAAAATACTCCCCCAATAATGTTCTGACCTCGTCTACAGAATTCATATTTTTTCCGTCCAAATGATTTTGAAGACTGCGGAATAAATGATAATCAGATGGGGCAATGTCCCGTGAATATGGTAGGAATGTCATCTTCGCTGTATGTAACTGAGCATCATCTTGATGGAAAAACATCTTTCGTCTTCAAACCAAAGATGGGCGTTTTTCTTCTTGCGCTCATGCTGCTCGCAGTTGATCTTTTTTGACGTTTGGTTTGGGTTTAAAAGTTCAAAGTGAACTAAATCTTTCATATCCCACCAAACAGATAACAAAACCTTATGTGGGTGAAGACCTTCTTTAGCCTGGGGTGCCGCTGTTTCTCCGTTCCCTATACACTGTCTTCAGCGCCTGGTATTTTTATAGAGAACCCATTTCTGGTCACCAGTCACTATTCAGTCGAAAAAAAGGTTCATTCGTGAGACGTAACAGCAAAGAAGAGCACACATTCACTCTCTGCACGCGATTAGAGTTGGAAAGTTTGTGAGGAACCCACTGACCCAATTTGCTGACTTTTCCGATTGCACGCAGGTGTTGATGAATGGTTGAATGACCAAATCCAAGCTTCTCTGCTAATTCCTCAATAGTTACGATGGGATTTTGTTCCACCAGGGTTTGCAGGACGTCCTCGTCGCGCTCTGCAGCTCTTCCAGGACGAGGCTCGTCTTCTAGGCTGTAGTTTCCGGCTCGGAATTTCTGGAACCACCATTGACACTGGCTTACGCTTATTGTCCGATCCCCATATCCTGCATTTATATTCCTTACACTTTCCGTTGCGTTATTGAAGTTATAAAGCAAAATATGCCGAATATGCTCCTTTGTCACTTCCATTATAGCTTTGAAGAAATAACTGTCAATGAGGGATACCTGGTGGAGTAAGAAGGCCGATGAGATACAGGCGGCATCGGATTCCAATAACACAAAGCTGTTATATGGTCTCTTGCGAGAGTTTTATGGACCGACTTCTTTTCTGATGACACCACTTCGTAGCAGGGATGGTAAAGAACTTCTTCGTGATTCACAAGGAATTCTGCGAAGGTGGCGAGAATACTTTGATGAACTTTCATCCCTGGGTTACCTGTGAAGGCGGCTCTCACGGAACCACCAATGTTGGAAGAAGTTGCGGTGTCTGTCTCAAGGATGAATAATGGGAGGTCTCTGGGTATGGATGGTATACATGCGGAGTTGTTACAGCATGGCGGTGAGAAACTTCAACAGCAACTTTACTCCTTGTTTGGCAGGATATGGGATAGTGAATCTTTACCTGAGGACTGGAGAGATACAATAATCGTGGTCTTATATAAGGGAAAAGGCAACAGGAATGATTGTGGTAACTATAGGGGAATATCATTGCTTTCTGTCATAGGAAAGGTTTCATACAGGATACTTTTGGATCGTCTGCAGAAACACGTTGCAGATTGTGTTCTTCCAGAAAGTCAATCTGGCTTTCGTGTGGGACGCGGCACTACTGATATGATCTTCTCAGCTAGACAGCTTCAGGAGAAGTGTGTGGAACAGGGTCTGGAGTTATATCAGGTTTTTGTCGATCTGACAAAAGCTTTTGATACCGTTAATAGAAATGCACTGTGGAAAGTCCTCCTGAAACTTGGTTGTCCTGAAAAGTTCCTTGCTTTGGTTAGGTCTTTTCATGAAGACATGGAGGGTAGGGTTAATGTTAGAGGTAAAATGTCGGAGCCCATCTCAATAAAAAAATGGAATGAAACAGGGTGATATTCTGGCACCGACCCTATTTGCCATATATTTTGCGATGGTTTTCTGTATTGCGTTCAGAAATTGCAGATATGGTGTTTACATCCATTATCGAACCGCTGGCAGCATATCTAATATCAGACGCTTTGCGGTAAAAACAAAGGTATTTACCTCTATCATAAGAAACCTTCTGTATGCAGATGATTGTGAGCTAGTAACACACACAGAAATTAATATGCAACACATTTTGAATGCATTCTCTGATGCTTGCACTGCCTTAGGATTGACAGTCAGTCTCAAGAAAACTGTTGTCATGTACCAACCTGCCCCTGGTAAGCAGTATAGGGAACTAAATATCTATGTGTATGGTAAACGACTTGGTGTAGTTGATCAGTTTGTCTACCTGAGAAGCACTGTTAACAGATATAGAAATTTGGATAGTGTGTGTTAAGAAGTGGTTGGAATTTCTCTATGAAAAAATTCTCCTTGTTGATTCTTTCTTGTGTAGAGATTCGGTCTTTACATTGATAGAAAGGGAATATAAGGAATTTAGGGTTTTTGTTTCTGGCGCAAGAGTCTATGTGGCCACTGAGTGGAATTTGGCGGTGTTGAGGGAGATTTATTTGTTCTTTATGGACTGCTACTCTTCTACGCAAAGGGAGGCTCGTCTATCCGATATAGTAGTTCCAAAGGAAGAAATAAAGCACTGGACGATTTTTGCAACCACATCCAGAGTTTCCCTTTTACCCCGCCCAAAACCAAGGTCAAATCAAACTTTAATAGCAAAGAATGGAGAAACCTAAGATACTTACAACAGGACAAAAGCCTTACTATCAAAGAAGCTGACAAATGTAGTACTGTAGTCCTAATGGACACAGATTTTTACAAACACCTAGCACTCTCCTTACTAAACGACAACTCTTTCTATGAAATTATCACCAACTATAAACAACAAAAACTCTCAAAAACCTCACCACCCTTATACACCAGCATGGTCAAGGACTCACGAACACTAATTTCAAATGCAAGCCCAGCCTCTTTACTCCTGATTTCGTTTCATATATATCGATACACCCGACCTATATTCTTATACCTCGATACCCTTGATCTATATACCTTAACATCGACACTCCTAGCCTATATTCTTATATATTGACACGTCTTCACCTGTATTCGTATATATCGCATATATCGATAATCTTTGACTTATCTTTTTACAGACTGATACTCCTCGGCTTATTTTTTTTACAAACTGATACTCTATAACCAATATTTTTATAAAATAGAAGCGTATATATTATACATGATACCAAGATATACTCGTTCGCGAGTGATTGTTGGCTTTTTATATTCCTGACCTATACTTGATACTCCTGATAAGTGCTGTATATGTTTATTCATATATATCTATAGAATTATTTAAGAAGTACTCTCAATACCGAAACTTTGTCTGTTATTCAAAGGGATTTTATTACAATATTATTAGAAATAACACCCATTTTTTGTAAGTTGAATTTAAGCATCATTTCTCTTTTCTATTTCTATCGCTCGAGAACTTTCGTCTCTTTAAAACTCGGAGTAACTACTGTATAACTCAAAATCTTCTGTATCTTGTATCTACAAGGTGGTATAAAAAAGTTCCCTAACTAGCTCTGTAGCGCGCCAACAGATGACAGTACACGGTTGCGTGCGCTGTGAGTGCTAGCAGAGACCTTCAAGTAGCAGTGTACCCAATGACATCGCTGTGTTTACTTCGCAAGTTGCGAAATTTGTGTTTTTGTGATCACGTGTATGCTGCAGTTTGCGATTTTTGTCATGGACGTACGTACATACATACATACATACATACATACATACATACATACATACATACATACATACATACATACATATATACCATAGAACAGCATTCCCACTTGGTTTCTAACCTTCGCTAGTTTTCTTTCTCGGACTATCTCTCTTTCTCTTTACACTCTATGCTCTCTTTCTTTCTTCTGATGAAGCAGTGACGTCTGAAACGTTGAGGCACTTTCTCTTCCCCGTAAAGCGTTAAGATAATATCTTATTTTTCAAACTTTGACAAATAAGATATAAGATATTTTTTCTACATAAGTGAAATAACCAATTTGCAATTGTATTATATTCGTTCATTCGGTTATAACTAAATGACTGTGATAGTCATTATGTAACATGCATTATATAATGGACACGACTATACCATTGTTTTCATTTATGCCTTCATACATGATATTTAACTTGTCACTCCACACACGTTATTCAAATTACTGTAAACCATGGAATAAATGTAATAACAATTACTCCATTCATCATTCACACACACACACATCGTGATATATGTGTGAATACATGTATGTATGTATTCTATAATATATATATATATATATATATATATATATATATATATATACATAATATATACTAAAATATTTATTATATATTTATATACACACAAATACATTGTACTCACACACACATTCACACACACACACGCACACATATATATGTATATATGAGTGTATTTACGTATAGGAGTAAGAGAAAAAGAGAGAAAGTATGCAAGAGGTAGATAAAGTGAAAGTGGTTAAGGGGTTTCTTTCGTAATCCCGAGGTGCAGGTTCCCCTCCTCTGGTTATCACCGAAAATGACTGTGTTCTATCATATCTTCATACCATAAACGTAGCCATAGGAGAGAAACTGCGCGAAAGCCTGTCACATGGTCTTTATATGCGTAATTTAAACGTTCTAGTCTCATCACAAACAGTGATAGATAGATAGATAGATAGAGAGTGAGAGAGAGAGAGAGAGAGAGAGAGAGAGAGAGAGAGAAAGACACAGAGAGAGAGACACAGAGAGAGAGACACAGAGAGAGAGACACAGAGAGAGAGACACAGAGAGAGAGACACAGAGAGAGAGACATACATACACACAGTGATATAGGTATACATATGTATGTGTGTGTGCGCGCGCTTATTGAGAATATTACGTGACTAAACTAGATGTTACAATGGAAGAGAAAAAGAAGGTGAGAACGAGGGAGGTGGGAAGGGAAAAGAAGGAGAAGAGGAGGAAGGATGAGTGGGGGAACATTAAAAGTAAGTATCTAAAGAATTCTAATATATTTCTGACGTAAAAGAATGATTAACAACATTGCTCTAAGGTGGGATAAAGCATACAAACACACTTGTATGTACACAGGTGTGTACGTATGTTTTATGGACACATACACACCCAGATATATATATATATATATATAAACAGTAAAGCGAATTCCCACAACAAAGTGGCAGTTGAATGTTACTACTAACTTAACCCCAGGCAGATTCTCCGCCAGCTGGTTATCAGTGCAAAGCTCTGCACCCTCTTTATATGATATATCGCTAGCAGGGGGACCGAACCCCTACTACCCTCCAGCAAATAGCAGGATCGCGCGATTGACACAGTTTCGAATTATTTGGGTCATCCCCAGCCGCGAGCACCTGCGCACTGGACTGATAGCTAAGATCCTATATATATGTGTGGAGGCACATGGCCTAGTGGTTACAGCAGCGGACTCGCGGTCAAGGAATCGCAGCTTCGAATCTCAGACCGGGTGACGTGTGTGTTTATGAGCGAAACACCTAGGCTCCACGCGGCTCCACGCGGCTCCACGCGGCTCCAGCAGAAGGTAATGGCGAACTTCTGCTGACTCTTTGGCAACAACTTTCTCTCACTCTTTCCTCCTGCATCTAGCAGCTCACCTGCGACAGACCGGCGTCCCGTTCAGGTGGGGAACCCATAGGCCAATGAAACCGGGAAACCGGCCCTTATGAGCCAGGCATGGCTCGAGAAAGAACAAATATATATATATATATATATATACATATATATATTCGTGTGTGAATTTGTATATGTGCATGTATGTATGTATGTATGTCATTATTCAGTTTATTTCAAGATTTCTTCCCAATAGAGAAAGAACTCCTTCATTGGAATTTCAACATCAACAACACGATATTTTTGTTTGTTTGTATGCATGTATGTATGTATGTATGTATTATGTTTGTATGTATGTATGCATGTGAAGATTTGTATGTTTTATGTATGTATTCTCATGAATATAGTTGCATATCTAAACATGCTTGTATATATTTAAATGATAAACTTCCGGAGAGTTTTACAGATTTTTACAGTTCCAGTGACGGATTGGATCTGTAGTCTTCGAATTAGCAGTCTCCTTTCTGGTTTTGAGAAGCCTAATTTCTCAAGATTGGTATTTAGGTAGTGTGTTACATATCTCGGTGTACCAATATTTACAAGTATAAACTTGAACTTGTAATCTGGATAGAGTAACTGCAGATTTCTCAATAGTTCAGCATTGGTGTTCTCTTTTTTACTGATCTTCAGCTTTATGTTAACATCCATTGGGTAGCTAATTTCCTCAACTGTGCACACTTTCTTTTCTCTATCCCAAATCATTATATCAGGCCTGTTGTGTTTACATTTTATTGAGGTTTTCACTGGGACATTCCACCAGTACTCATTTTTATTATGAGTGGTTATGGCTTCCACCATATTGTGATTTCTCATTTCTTTATCTTCGGGGGCTATCCTTCCGAAGGATTTCATTATATAGTGTCCTAGCTATAACATCATGTCTCATCGGCAGATAATACCGTGATGACATTTTCGGACAACTGCTTATGATATGCATATCTTCAGTGTGAACTCCACAAAGTTTGCATCGGTTGTCACATTTTATGGTTTTCCCTGCATCTCTATCTCTTTTGTGCATCAGATATGTAGTTGATATTTCCTGTTCCTGGATTGCAAATACATACCCTTCAAAGTGGGAGGTAGTAATCCAGCTATTGGTCTATGATAAACTGCTTTGATGATCGATGTTACTATCATGTATGTATGTATGAATGTATGTATGTATAGGATGTTAATATATGCATATAAATACATATTTGTATGTATATTTATCATACACACATTATAGATGTACAATAATATATATTTGTGCATACATGTGTGTGTGTGTGTGTGTGTGTGTGTGTGTGTGTGTGTGTGTGTGTGTGTGTGTGTGTGTGTGTGTGTGTGTGTGCTTGTATGGGTATATATTTGATGTTATGTATGTATGTTTCTAGAAATTTGGAAACGACATGCAGTACTGCTTGGCATTCACGCCGGAAACTGTAATACGAACATAGGTGTCAATCTGAAGACAATGCAGAGGATTCAGAAACAGTTGGATGAGTCTAATGGTAATTACGAAGGTACGGCAGCTCGGAAAACTCACTCTGATTGTTCTGATAAGAAAAGAACTCCTGGATTTGTTGGTGAGATCCAGGCCATGATTGACAACAATTCCTCCAAGTCAATCAGGTCCATCGCCAGGGACATGAGAGTTTCTTATCAGGCAGGTAGTGCATGAAGACATTCGGTATTCCTCATGCAAGATGAGAAAGAAGGGCCAATTTTTTATCCCAAGCCATCAAAGACAAGAGGAAAGAACGCGCTAGGAAGCTTTTGAAAAAACTCAAGCATTCCCTCCAACCAAACATGCTTTGGTTTTTCTCAGACGAGAAAAATGTCTGCTAGGCTTAGATGGTGAACACACAGAACAACCGTTGGCTTACCATATCCTCAAAACATGTACCGAGAGTGATAAAAATCAAACATCCAATCAACATCATGGTGTTTGGAGTGATCACTACTAATGGCAACATTATGCCTCCATTCATCTTCCTTCACAGCCTCACACTCGACATGGAGGCCTACATCGTGTGCCTGGAAGGATTAGTGCTTCCCTGGGTCAAGAGGGTGGCTGCTGGAAGACCCTATGTCTGGCAACAGGACTCTGCACCATGCCTCACAAGCAGGAGTCCCCAGTCATGGCTATCAGACAATTTCCGTGACCACGTCACCCCTAACATCAGGCTACCTAACTCCCCAGACTGCAACCCCGCTGATTATTATGTGTGTGCCATAGTTGAGTGAGAGACCAACAAAACTCCTTGTAACACCAAAGATGAACTGTAGGCAAGAATTATAGCAACGTTCACCAACTTAAACAAGGAGACCGTCCAGAAGAGCTACAGGAGATTCCAAAGTCGCCTGGAGGCCGTGGTTGAAGCCAATGGCGGTTTTATTGAATAAATTTACTCTTTAGTATTTCAAGATATTTTTACGTAATTTTGGTTAATATATCTGTTAAAATGAGATGTCAGTGTTATTTTCATTTTTGTGTAATTTAGACAACAATTATTCACTGCACCATGTATATATATGTATGTACGTATGTATGTATGGTTATGTGTGTGTACAATACCTATATGTATGTATGTATGTACATACATACATACATATATATATATATATATATGTATATATATATATACATATATATATATATATCCAGTGCCGATGTATATTCCTCCATTAGGTAATCTGAACTTGAACGAGCTATGTTTCTGCTAGAAGCCTGCGAAACATTATGCTTCGTAGAGCCAAATCAAACTATTTATTATACACACATTATAGATGTACAATTATATATATTTGTGTATACATGTGTGTGTGTATGTGTATGGGTATATATTTGATGTTATGTATGTATGTATGTATGTATGTATGTATGTATGTATGCATATATATTTGATGTTATGTATGTTTCTAGAAATTTGGAAACGACATGCAGTACTGCTTGTTTGGCATCTGCAGACTAGACTAGTTTCATGTTGGTTTGGCGATAATTATTAATATCCAGTACCGTTGCCGTAGTCTCCTTTAGAGAGACTTAGAAATATTAATATCTCTATTTCTGAAAACCAGTGGATGTATTCCACTGAAATTAGATAAATAACCTACCTACAGATAAGTCAGTAGCGACGTCTGCTGGATTCGGCTGCTCTGCATTGACAAGGGGCAACACCCTGAAACTAGTCTAGTCTGCAGATGCCAAACCAGCAAGGGGAAGCTGCTGACCTCCCCTGTTCGAAGATAATCCGCACACAAGACGGAAAACTTCTCTGCAAAACTTTGTCTCGGTAACATCCAGTGATGATGATGATGAAGTACGGTGCAGTGGTTCTCATGACTTCTGCTCTTAATTCTGGAAACATGAGTGTCTCGTTCATCATCCTTAAACGACCTAGGATAGGTTATTCGATCCGAAAAAAATTCTAACTGAGCCCCACTTGCAAGATCATGTGCTGTTTATCTTGATATGAGAACATCATGTTGCACACGCGGTTGTGATGCATGTTCCTGATGTACCCTTATCAGCTGGGCAGCCATCTGTATTTGTACCTGCGAGTCCCTTTCATGGAGTGTGCTGATCACTCAGTAATAATAATAACCTTTTCTTTCTTGGCCACAGACATGCATACATAAATTACGTGTAATATAACTGAAAGAATCACATTACATTGGATATATGTGTGTACGCGCACATGCGCGAATGTGTGTACGCGCACATGCGCGAATGTGTGTATGCACGCGCGTGTGTATTCAATCACACACACACACACGCACACACACACACACACACACATATACACGAGGTGGTGCCCAAAAGAAATCAAAATTTTGCAATATCATTTTATTTACTTACTTTTACACGTTTACACTTTTATCACCTTTAAAACATTCTCCATTTGAAGAAATGCATCAGTCCAGACGCGTTTTGCACTGTTCGAAGTAGTGCTGGAACTTTTGCGAAGTGATACCTTTTAACGCCTCTGTCTTTTTTTTTTTCTTCACCTCTTCCACATCTGCAAAACGTTTTCCTTTAAGGACTTTTTTTCATTCAGGGGAATAAAAAAGTCGCAGGGAGCAATATCGGGTGAATAGAGAGGGTGAGCAAACGGGGCCATGCCATTTTTGGTCAATAGCTATCTCACACTCAAGGCGGTGTGCGCAAGCGCATTGTCGTGATGAAACCACTACTATCCACTTTACCACAGATTGGAGCGTTTTCGTCTCACTGCGTCTCGCAGACGCTTCAGAACTTCCAGGTAAAATGTTTGGCCAAGAGGAACAAATTCTGTGTGGACAATTCCTTTCGCATCCATGAAGCAAATCAGCATCATCTTGACATTGGGCTTCACTTGACGCGCTTTTTGAAGGCGTAGTGTCATTGAATGCTTCCATTGACTTGATTGCTGCTTCGTTTCCGGATTGTAGCACCAGCTTTCATCACCAGTGATGACCTTCGAAAAAAGATCCGGATCAACTTCCAACTGTTCTTTCAGTTCACAACACACATTCAGTCGTGACTGCTTTGGATCTTCTGTGAGCAAGCAAGGCACAAATTTTGCTGCAACTCTTTTCAGTCACAATTCCTCGCGCAAAATTCGTTGGGAGGAGCTCCAGGACATACCAATCATATCAACAAGTTCGTCAATTGTTCGGCGATGATCCTCCAGGATCAGTTCATGAATTTTCGGGATGTTTTCATTCGTTCGGGAGGTCGACGGTCACCGTGAACGAGATTGGTCTTCGAGCAACAAATGACGATTCTTTAAGCGTGGAAACCACTCGCAAACTTGTGTTTTGATCATGGCAGCGTCCTTCTAAGCTATTTGAAGCATGACAACTGTTTCGGCCGCCCTTTTTCCCCAGCAGGAAACAAAATTTTACGGAAGAACGTTGTTCCTTCGTTTCAGCCATCGCAAAAATTGACGAACAAGGGAGAAGCACTACAAAACAATGGCACACCACGTAGCAGTACGACCTCACTAGTAGATGCCGGTCGGCACACTTATGCCTGAGAGTCACTTCAAGTGGTTTCTAGCGGCGGAAGTCTGAACTACAACTGGCTTGTTCCATAGAGAGTGTTTCCGGTTACTTTTGGGCACTCCGTCGTATATACACGCGCACGCACGCACACACACATACATACGCACACATAGACAGACAGACAGACAGACAGATAGACAGACAGATAGATAGATAGATAGATAGATAGATAGATAGATAGATAGATAGATAGATAGATAGATAGATAGATAGATATCAAGTAGTGTAGGAGAACTGTCATATAATATATCAAGACTGGTTAAAAATTTTGTATACAAAACAAATATGGGCAACTCACCCCGCCCCACACACGCATAAGTGCCAAACCTGCTAGCATGGTTGAATCAGGGTACCATATGGCACCCGACCATTTTCCGCTTTGGTTTCCCTTTTACAAATAGGCTTCTCTGAACCTAACTATGTTCGGTTTGAGCCTTACTCTGAAATCTCCTACATCTTCTGAGTAACTTTCTTGAGCTGTTGATTAATTTCTGGTGTGGTTTTCAACAAACGTCTATAATTTTTATGCTGGGTGTAATCCTTGCCAATCTCGACTTTAATGAATATAACTTTTCTGTTGCACTTTTTCAATTCATTCAGTATCTGCACCAATTTCTCGCTACTCACCCTCACAACCATGAATTCCATTACTGACCCACACAACCATGTAGGCGTACTTTTGCCCTTCTGTGAAGATTATCAGTAAACTGTATGTTTTAGATTAGGACCATTCTTTCTATATTACCCCACGTATTTACAGTTCTTGAGATTTTCCCCCATTTACACCTTTCCGGGCCCCCTACTTCCTGGCACCTGATGCTGCTAGCACTGAAAACCATGCCATTCTACTTTTCTTCGTTTCCTTTCTAGCTATCCTCAAAGCTACGACCAACGATATTGTGGAAACAGCAATGACAGCAGCCTTGCTCTTCCTTCTGGAGTTTGTTGTTGTTGTGCTGCCTTTACTTATAGACTGTTCCCTCTTTGCATCGTTGTTCCACTTCTAAGCAGAAAACCCTCATGTGGCTTTTACTTCCGCATGTGTAGCAACTACGCCTTCTGCTCTATACCGCCAGTCAAATTGACTTCGTTTCTGCTCCTGCAATACAATTTCGAAATAGCCTCGTGTTCTTTGAACCTCACTAAGACACAAATGTTCATGCGGACCCCCACCTTATCATATATTATCGCCAATCAGCCCTGATCTCACCACCTACCCATACTGTCGTAGAAATAACAACCAACAGTCAACGTCAGTATCTCCTCACGATTTTTCCCCATCTACTGCGATGCGACTAGATCTTCGCCTTATCTTTCGATCAGTTACAGCACAAGTCTGTGGGCTGGTGTGTGAGATACCCTAGCTTTGCTTCTCTCCTCGCCTTATCTTCCCATCTACCATGGCACAACTCTGAGGGTTGATGTATTGACATCCCAGCTCTGTCTATCTTCTTGCCCCACCTTCGGTCCGGAAGGATAAACATATTCTTCCACATGGCCTATCCAGTTAGATGGAATATTCATCGTGCTTCGCATCGGTCAGGGCTTCCTCCAGCTTCCCTTTCAAAGGCACATCGTTTTCCTCCACTATTTTTCTTGTATCAATTTCTCCAGTAAAGAGCTGCTCTCTTATCCCCCCACACATTACTTGTTAAAATGTAATTGTTTGCGGTCCTATTTGTTTGTCGTTTTTCTGTTTATAATTTTTTTAAAGCGTCTTAAAGTTTGGGAGACGAATTCACTTCTACCACCATAGTAACTAGCATCTCTTCCTGCTACCACCATTGTGACTAGCATCTCTTCCTGCTACCACTATTGTGACTAGCATTCCTGCTGTTACCGTTAAAACTAGCATCTCCCTCTTGCAATGCCATTGTAACTAGCAGCCCCACCCTGCCACTACTATTGTGATTAACCCTGCTAACCATCACTGTGACTAGCAACTCTCCCTCCAACCACTTACGCATTCGTTATTATTTCATTATGCGTGTCTTGTGTTTATTTATCTATTTGTCTGTCTTACAATAATGATTTTACATATGAAATAAATAACATTTGTTGTAATCATCTTTCTCTTGTCCTTCTTCTTTTGCAGCTCAGAAAGTCGACTTTGATTGTAGACGTTGGGGAGTATCGTGTGCCAAGAATGGAAGGTGTTTAACAACTTCAAATTACTGCGAATGTTCCAACAATTATACTGGACATGACTGTGGACTTCTAACATGTAAATATGATCTAGTCGGTGTTGTTGATGTTGTTGTTGTTGGTGGTGGTGGTGGTGGTGGTGGTGGTGGTGGTGGTGGTGGTGGTGGTGGTGGTGGTGGTGGTGTTGTCTTTATAGTTCTATCCTTGTAATTTCTTTTCTTTCAATTGAAACGTTTAGTAACAGACCGCGTAAGTGCCACAACTTAAAAACCGAGAAAATGACAAAGTTTCGCGACATTCAGAATACGATATATCGACAAGGAATGTAGTTAGGAAGCTAGTTTTGGTCTTAAAATGACCGTGAAGACCTCCTCTAACCATTTCACCGATGTAAAATTATATATTTATGTTTGCATCTGAAAGATTAAACAATGACTGCGTCTTTCTCATTTTGTAGAATAAATGGGTACAATGAAACGGTGTATCGCATTGCATATTTTAGCTATAATACCTAGCAAAAAGCATACAGAGACCCTCACCCAAGGTATTGTTTCTGTTTTAATATACCAAGGTAAGTATATTTAAGAGGTAAGTAAGACAAGATAGTAAGGTAATAGCCCATTATCGTTACGATGGTAACGAAGAATATTAGAAAATGAGCCATAACACTCGAAAAATGATACAGGGACCACACCAAAGTTACTGATTGTGTGTGAGTGTGCTTACGATGATGTGCTACTAAACTCTCTGGTCCGAGTTTGGGTGAGCGAGCGTCGTGTCAACAGCGTCAAGGTACAATTTTTTCAGCCGGATTTTCGACCTTATTGCAAGCCTCACCGGTTCTTCCTCCCAAATTTTTCGGTTTCTCGACGTCGAGACAAAGAAAACGATACACTAACTTCGAAAATGGCCAGGATGGTGCTTACGACATTCTGTTACTAAACGCCACAGTTGCTTTTATAAGAATGTGTGATATATATGTATGTGTGTATGGTGTGTATACACGCACATACACACATGCACGCACGCGCACACACATACATATATGCATTTAAGAGAGGAGAAAAAGACAGACAGACAGACAGACAGACAGATAGATAGATAGATAGATAGATAGATAGATAGATAGATAGATAGATAGATAGATAGTGCAAAACTATACAAAAGACAAAAATCAAAAGAGAGAGACGGGTGAGAGAACAACAAACAAGGTGTATTACTTTGGTACTAAGGGAAAATGGAAGAAGTCTTTGACGTTTTGAGACTACGCTCTTCTAAGGAAAGGAATGAGGAGAGAAAACAGATAGAGAGAGAGGGGGAAAAAACGGGGAGAAAAAAGGTGCCCGGATTAATGGTTGCACAGACAGACAGACAAACAGACAGACCGACAAACAGACTAACAGGCAGGAAGGCAGGCAGGTAGGTAAATGATGGCTACAACTCGATTTCGAACAATAACATTGTTTGATTTTTGTCTTAAACATAAGCAGTACGGATAGGAATTTTCAGTCCTGCTAAGGACCTACACTCTGTTGCACAAATATGGCAACAATGAGTGCCTCCTGCAATACGAGTTCAAAGAGTTACCACCCACACTGGCGCACACCGTCATTCCATCATGGATTTTTTCATTGGATGTTTTGCCTTTCTCGACACAGCAATATTAAGCAACACGTGGTAGAGATGTTACTAGAAATGTTAAAAATCAAACAGCACATGTGCCCGAAGCTTTTGAAAGTGATTAAATGTCTTGCACTGGGCTAATCACACTTTCTGAACAACATATTCATTTGACCAAAATCAAGAACCAGTCTACATCACTGGATGCAAACGAAGTCGAAGGTGAGATTACTTCTATCTAAACAAAGACTAGGAGGGGGTCTCTCTCACACCCAGCTGTTAGATGATATGGACTCGACTGAGTTCATCCACCCTTAGATAAGTTTTGTTTTTCATCATGCAGCGTGGCAAGCGAAAACCTCCCTCCCAAGGCTTGGTAGAGTTGTCGATTTAACAGCCTACAGCCTGACCATTCAATGGGTTGTAATGGATTACATGTTACATACATACATATTTACGCACGCACAAACACACGCATTCATTCATTCGGACATTCATACGCGCATATTTATATGTACGTACATACAAAGTTACATACATCCATGCAAACATATATATGTACACACGTTCGTACACATACATACATACATACATACATACACACATACATAGACACATATATACATGCATATTGACATACATACGACATATATGTGGTGGTTGTCTACTCCTTACACAGAGTTTGACCACCTCCTGCACCCACACCTTAGCCCTTTCATGGCGTCTGATGTGGCTTTTTAAACCAGACAGTGTTTTGAAAAAACACCCACACAGATTGCACCTCTGATTTGCACCACCAATACCTGCAGGTAAGTTCTGCTCATTGTGGATCCTAACATGTCTTTTAAGACCCCCATTTTTAAGACCACACATACATACATACATACATAGACTAAGTGGATTGGCTTCTAAGGCTTGCAAAAGAGTACCCTCTCAAACAGTGCGAGTCCCTTTTTCACTGAATGGTAGGAGTACCACTTGGCTAAAGTTGTATTTTCTTGAACAGTTAAGCTCGGCAAACTTCTTCCTCTCAACTACCTACCTACCTACCTACCTACCTACCTACCTACCTACCTACCTTATTACCTACCTACCTCTCTATATATCATATATATGATGATGATGATGATGGTGACGACAACGACGACAACGATCATGATGACTATGACGATGACGATGACGGTGACGTCGACGACGATGATGATGATGGTGATGATGATGGTGATGATGATGGTGATGATGCTCTTTTTCTTATTACTGTTCTTCGATGCTACTGCGATCCTCTTTCGATGCACCCTTTTTAAATGACCCCCTCCTAGTTTCCCCCCCACACGTCATTTTTGTGACGATAATACAGATGTCATTACTATTTATGGTTATAATTGTTGTTGATGATATTGATGACGGTGATGATGATGATGATGATGAAGAGGATGGTGATGATGGTGATGATGATGATAAGGATAATGAAGAGGATGGTGATGATGATGATGATATTGATGCTGTCGCCATTGTTGTCTGTCGTTTTTGTCGTTGTTGTCGCTGCTGCTGTTGCTGTTGTTGTTGCTGTTGTTGTTAATGATGATGATGATGAGGAGGAGGAGGAGGAGGAGTAAAATGACGCTATTGATGTTGATGCCTATCATTGTTGTTGTTGTTGTTGTTCATGTTGTTTACCTGCAAAAAAAAAAAAAGAAAAATTGTTGTGGTTATCTTTTCAGATGGTGAGTTTTTGCTACTCGTGCGTTCTCCGAGTGATTAAAAAAAAAAAAAAAATTATAAATAAATTTCTTGACAACAAAGTAACAAAGGGGAAAGAAGCATTGAGAAGCTGTTTGACTCATTGACAGAAGACAAAATGAAGTGTGGTCGCATCAAGTAAAACTAAATACCAAATTGATTTTTATTTGAAAAACAAAAAAAAAAAGACACAAACACACACATAAATAAAAAAAAAATCTTAAGAGTAACACACAAAAACAACAAATAACAAACTACCAATAACTGCATAATGAAGCACGGAAGACATAAAGATAAGAAAATAATATTACCTTTATAAAGTCAATAATTTCAATTGTAAATGTCATAATGGCTACATTTAACAAACATTGTGAAAACAAATATGAAAACAAACCAATTAATTATATTGCCTAACCATAATGCACTGCGTTCTGTAATGAGTTTTATTAATATTACTATTAATCGTTTTGACGTCAGAGCTTGTTTGCACTAAATTTGCGCTTTCATTTTAATTTCACCTAACCATGTCCTTCAAACTTCGAGTTTCTTTAGGTAACAGCTGCTCAAAACCCACTTGATAAGAATAACAAATACGTAGTGGTGGGGGACGCGAGTGCGAGTGTGTGTGTGTGTGTGTGTCCGCGCGCGCTGCGTGCATCATACTTTAGCCACTCAGTACCCGTCATAAAGCCACCTCCCTTTCCACTACGACTCCACTCAGTCGAGATTCTTTTCTCTGTCTTGCAAATTATTTGGTGACCTCACTTGTGGTCAGTCACAAGAAAAAATCGCACAGTATACTCTGTAAATGGGTTGGCATTAGGAAAGACATCCAGTCGTAAAAACCCTACCAAAGCAGGCATTTGAGAACAACACAGCCCTCAGGCTACTTGGATTCTGTTGAACCGTCCACTCCATGCGAGCATGGCATATGGACGTTAAATGGTGATGATGATGATGACGACGACGATAACAACGATGATGATGATGATGACGACGATATTATCAGCATTGTTCTAACGATGAACATTTCGTATCATCTATTTTAATTTAGGTGTCGACGGTTAACATAAATCTAATGATTCTTCGACGAAACGTCAATCATAAAATATCCGAATCCTCATCTCCCCAGAAAATACAGACATACATATTTACTAACTTCATTGGACCTTATTTAACCAAAACATACCACCATAAATTCCCTCGAACTCCAGTTTTTATTTGTTAATATACTATCAAATGGCTTTTAAGCGTCAGAACTTAACATCAATTTAATATAACAATATGCTTTGCTGAGGAGGGTTAATAACATCGAAACATGTCCACAGTTGTCCCTGTATCCTAAAAAAGACTAGTTTAATCTTTCCCGCTTCCCCTTGATGCATGACTATTTCCATTGTTGCTGAACTGAGATTTCAATAGAGTTAACTCTAATTTCAATTATTTGAGCCCAGGAGTTTTCACCCTTAGTCGTCTTGGACAAATTTAAACATTAATTCAATGTTTTCCTCTCCTCAGTTCATTTCGAGTCTTGATTGCATCTAGTTTTGTTTGTCAACTCATCAAGTGTTTCCACGCTTACTTTGCAAATGCATTATCACGTGTCTTTGGATGCCAAAACTTAACGTCTATATTATGTATTAGCTTATGGCTTTATCTCAGTTGCTTATCACCACATTAGAGCATTTTCTTTTTCCATCAAATGAAGCAATTCTTGTAAAATCCTTCTTGAACAAAACATTTTGCAGTCTGCTAGAGGGATGCCACAAACATTATCAAGGACCAATTCTAGTTAACAAGTTAAGAATACAAACGAAATATTGAAATATTTTAAGGGTGTCGTTAGTAGTTCTACCTTATCAAAGATATAAACTCTTCTTTTGTATTGTTTCTCTCTCATTCTCTGTGTGCCTCTGTCCATCTGTCTGCCTATCTTAATATTTTTCTGAATAGCCTTCAAAATTTATATTCCAGAACCTGAGTTAATTAATTGATATTACACATTAATATACATGAATGATAAAATATTATTTCATAATTTCGACATTTCTGAAAAACATCATGAGAAAATTCACAGATTATAATGAGAAGAAAATTACCGGTTGAGACACAAGAGATAATTCGAGATTGCTATAAAAATTTGGTCTTTAGCATACCTAACCACATCGCTGATGTATTTGGAGTAAGAGGTGTGTTATACCAAGTTGTGATCGATATAATATTCGTTTCAAATTTTGGCACAAAGCCAGCAATTGAAAGGGTAAGTCGATTACATTGAACCCAGTGTTTCACTGGTACTTATTTTATCGACCCCGAAAGGATAAAAGTCAAAGCCGACCTCAACGGAATTTGAACTCTGAACGTAAAGACGGACGAAATGCCGCTAAGTATTTTGCCCGGCGTGCTACCGATTCTGCCAGTTCGCCACCTATCTCTTCCAAATTTTGGCACGAGGCCAACAGTTTTGGGGGAAGGAGTAAGTCGATTACATCGACTCCAATGTTCAACTGGTACTTATTTTATCGACCCCGAAAGAATGAAAGTCAAAGTCTACTACGGCGGCATTTGAACTCAGAACGTAAAAAGGGACGAAATTTCATTAAGCATTTCGACCGACGGGCGAACGTTTCGGCCAGTTTGCCACCTTCATGATCACTATCGTACTGATATTTATCCCTTTGTAAATAGTCCTCGAGTTATTTACTTCTTTCATTCTGGAATACATTCCTGGATTTTTCATCTTCGACATCAATCACAGTATAAAACCTTTTTCCTAATATATTCAGTTTTTTATTGGAATTACACACACACACACGCGCGCACACACACACACACATACATACATACATACATACATACATAAACATCTATATGTACATATACGATGTATATATATAAACATACATTCATACATGTATGATGAATGGCCTATCGTGAACCTCTTGGAACACATCTTGGCCTAATCTGTTCACTGGGTGTGTTCGACAACTGATTACCAATTAGGTCTACGTGAAATAAGTAAACGAAAGAAATTAATCTCCAATATAAAGAAATTACGCATATATTTACCTTGTAGTAATCTTCCAGTACACCTAGATGCTTCATCATTTGATTCATCAGCTGGTGTAAAAAGAGACGAGTTCCCATGAGGCCTAACTATAAATAGCTGTTGGTTACAAGCAGTTGCATATAAAGCGTGTGTGTGTGTATGTGTGTGTGTGTGTGTGTGTGTGTATGTGTGTGTGTGTGTGTGTACATACACATATACATACATACATACACACACACATATATACACATACATACATATATGTATACATTGATATATACATATATACATGCACACGCGCATGCGCACGTGCAATAACACACATAGTCTAAGGAGTAATGGTTTAGGCCAAAACAAAACCTTTATAATTGATTGATCCATCTGCAGCATATGACTGGTATCATTTATTTTATTGTTCCTTTGTGATAGCAACACTGAAATACTAGAAATGTTGTTGAAATTAGAACTTAGAAACTCACCTTCACTAACACCGTACCACTTTAGTCTCCATTTAATGAATCACACTCACTAAAGTCACTGCCACTCCGGTTGCTCACAACCAGTTCACTTGTCAGAGAGAGAGAGAGAGAGAGAGAGAGAGAGAGAAAGGAATGAGAGAGAGAGAGAAATACAGAGAACACAAGGACAAAAGAAAGATGATAAGGGGCAAAAAAAAAACAAAGGAAGAGTTTGTCTTAAAGGAATTTGGACCGTTAACACATCCCCCATTGCAATATCCCCATATTCAGATTAAGGTAAAAATACATCCTTCTTTTAACCCAGGTATCTGTAACTTTTGATAGAGTAAGGCATATAGAGGGAATTAACGGATGTTATTAACATCCTCAGTCTCTAACTATTGGCACAGAGTGAAAGCATATAGAGAGGATAACTGATGTTATTACCGGAAATTTGACAGAATATCCAGTATTCTGCAACACAATGTGAAGTGTAGCATCGATGCATAGCCAATTAAATCAACACGAGAATGTAACTTATTTTATTGAACCTCAGAACGATGCTCTAGCTTATAGCATTGATCTATAACATAGGCTGCAGTGCGCAAATAATAATAATTTCAAATTTTAGGTAAGTCGATTACTTCGACCCCAGTGCGCAACTGGTACTTATGTTATCGACCACGAAAGAATGAAAGGTGATGTCGAACTCGGCGGTAATTCATCCGGCGTGCTAACGATTCTGCCATTGAGTTACAGAGGCTATGGAAAGTGTGGGTAAAATGTATCCCTTTAGTTATAGGTACAATAGGAACAATCCTTAAAGATTCGAACAGATGGATAGAGGAAGTAGGTTTTAAAAATACCTTGTTTAATTCAGTTCCAGAAAACAGTGATTAGGGACTGCTAGGAGACTTAGGAAGGTTCTTAGCATCTAAGGTTACTTGTTATAGCCCATGTTAGGATTTTTTTCTTTGCCAACAGTATTTGACCGAAACTTGACTGTCACAAACCAGCCCATGCCTCTGATAATGTTTGCCCTCTACCGGACTACAAGTATATCAGTGGTCATCTACTTTAAATACGTATCTTCTCAGTTTCAGCCCATGAACCGCATATGTTGATGAGTGAGAAATCTTGGTCTTGTGAGTATTGCTTACACACACTCCACTCAGGGTTGACTTCAATGAAACGCTAAACTCTCTTCCTTGGCTTTAGCTTTCGTTCATTTTGACCCGATTCCTTCTCTGTCTTTATTTGTCTTTCTCTCTCTTTTTTACCTCTTTCTTCCTGTCTTTTTCGTTTTGTTTTCATTCACTCACCTAGTCATTCTTTCATTCGCTCACGAGCTCACTTTCCCACTTGTTCACTCACTCACTGACTCATTCATTCACCTACCCATTTATTTGCTCACTTATTGGAACCCTATCACCCCAGTCCACACTCTAATCTGCCTTCAACGATATAAAGTTTTTTAGCTTTATTTATATATTTATTTATTTATTTTTGCTTCTAATGTTTCGTTTTGCACATAACTTTTTTGATTTTCTGTGAAGGAAATAGAAAGCATGAAGAAATAAGGACAATTAATTGCTGTGTCTCAAGTTTATGCTTTCAAACTCCGCTAGAATCGAGTTTGACTTCACTTCTCCACGGTCGATTACAATTGTATGTGCGTATGTACGTGTGTGTGTGTGTGTGCGTGTTATCACTTTGTATCAATGTAATTATTACAGAAAGACTACTCGATACTTTTTTAGTAGAATGAAATAGATTTTTTTGAAGGTTGTTTTTGCGAGTCACCATTCAATATTTCACTTTCCGATCTTCACCCAACTTTCTCTCCGTGTGTGTATGTGTCTGTGTGTGTGTTGTGTGTGTGTCCGCACGCACACACATCTGCACGTGTGTGAATGTGTGTGTGTGTGTGTGTGTGTGTGTGTATATATATATATATATACACGCACACACATGTATATATATATATATATATATATATATATATATATATATATATATACGCACACACGCACACATACACACATATATAACTATCTATAAACAGGCATAGATAGATAGATAGATAGATAGATAGATAGATAGATAGATAGATAGATAGATAGACAGATAGATAGATAGATAGATGGTCGTTGGCGACTAAACTGGAACACCCACCAGACTAGCTTTGTGAGGAGGGTTACTTGAAACCCAGCAAGACTAAAAACAAGACCTGCCAAAGGACGGATGAACCCAGACTATATGTTCAACGTCTATCTAGCAGAAGCATGGATTCTCAGAAATTCTGGGTTGGAGTCCGGCGTGCTGGAAGACCATTGAGGGCGATACATCCCTCAGCATTTGCTAAAGCATGTCTCTAGGAGAAGGCAACTTTGATATATAACAGGATACGCAGGGAATGACATTGGACATCTTGAGGATATTTTACTTGCGCTTGAGATAACAGTGCTCCCACATTTCTGAGCTTATATTGGCGTTGGATATCTTGCCTTGGCCTGTCTCTGGAGCATGTTGATAAGGTGGAGAGGGGCTATGAGGTGACGTGCAAGCTTTGTTGAACCAAAACTTTCGCACAGGCATCGCTTTGTCAGTGACCATCATACTCGTTTACTTGTTGACAACCATCATGCATGTATGACGTATGTATGTCGAACACAGTGTCTTAAAATATTAGACTCAATAAGTGCCCTGCTATAAATAATAACGTCCATCTATATCATGAGTTTTAACCCCAGTTAAGGTCTGTTTTGAGTGTAACTCCTCAGTGCCAGGTTAATAAAACAACTTCCTCTTTGGAGACAGAAAACATTTCAACTTCTAAGAATTGCTAACTTTCTTCAAGAGATATGCGAGATTTACAATATTATAATGCTGCCAAGACAGCAATGGCAGAAACGCTAGCACGCTGGGCGAAATGCTTAGTGGTATTTGGTCTGTCTTTATGTTCTGAGTTCAAATTACGCCGAAGTCGACTTTGCCTTTCATCCTTTCGGGATCGATAAATTAAGCACCAGTTGCGTACTGGGGTCGATCTAATCGACTGGCCTCCTCCCCCAAAATTTCGGGCCTTGTGCCTAGAGTAGAAAAGAATATTATAATGCTGCCATATTTAGAACAGTTCTGCTGCTGTACACAAACCTCATACACGACAATCAAAGACTGACTGCTTGTGAAATCACCCACAACCTTTCGCCCACCGATGTGCTATTTCTTTTCTCATTCTCCTTCTCTCTTTTCTCTCTCTCATGCTCTCTGTCTTCATTCTCTCACTCTCCGTCTTTCCTCTTCTGTCTCTAGCTCTCTCTCATTTCTCCCCCCCCCCATCTCCCCCACTCTCTCTCTTCATATATATATATATATATATATATATATATATGAAAAACGAA
>NC_142943.1:45113115-45175615 GCF_046866305.1 Octopus bimaculoides | reverse complement strand
TCCATTATGGAATTTTTCATTGAGTATTTTGTCTTTCTCAATACAGCACGCCGTATTATGCAATACATAATAGAGATGCTAATAGAGATGTTAAAAACTAAACAATACCTGCGCCTGAAGCTTCTTGAAGTGACGAAATGCTTAGCGCTGGGCTATTTCCCCTCTCTGAACAACGTATGAATTTAACCAAAATGAAGAACTAGTCTACATCACTAGATGCAAACGAAGTCGAAGGTCTTACATCAGAGTTTTACTTCTCTTAAAGGAATGTCTAAACGAAGACCGAGGGATCTCTCTCACACCCAGCTGTTAGATGGACGTTGACTCGACTGAGTTCATCTGCCTGCTGAAGATTTTGATTTTCCTCTCGTAGAGTGACCGGCGAAAATCACCCTAACATACCAAGCAGGCTTGGTAGTATTTAGTCGCGATACGTTGTACTAGGTCACATGTTACCAATATCACTAAGAGTAACCTGATATGTATACATACACACGCACACACAAACACATATATACACATATATACACACACACAAGCAAACACATATACACAAACACACACACGTATGTATGTATGTGTGTGTATGTATATATGTATGTATGTATGTATGTATGTATGTATGTATGTATGTATGTATGTATGTATGTATGTGGCGATATTCTTCCGATGAGGATGACCTTGCCTGATGAATCTAAAAGAACTCGTGTTATTCCGTACACCTACGATATTATGGTCGCTAATGAACATGGTTACGATTTAAGTAATGGTTTACCGAAACAGCCGTCACGATAAGACTATTACATAACTCCTGTTTATTTTGTATTCTTTATTTCGTAGTCTGCGTATTGTATTCCATGTAAATATATTAATTCAGCTAACCTGTGTTTATCTGCCTTTCTACCAGCCAAGTAATGCATGCAACGGTGCAGAGAGACCATCTATCCACTGTCAGGATGCTTACGACACCTCTCTCTGTAACGGTAGCAAACCCGGTACATATATATATATATATATATATATATATATATATATATATATATATATATATATATATATAGTTGGAATTTACAAAAAACAAATGACGAAGACAGGTGTATAAACAACAAACAGGTGTATTAGGTTAACGCTCGGGAAGGTGAGAAAGTCTCTTACGTTTCGAGCCTTCGCTCTTCAACAGAAAGGAACGCGAGAAAATAAACAGAGAGAAAATGAAAAAGAGCTTTAGTGGCTAGCGGTCAGTCATGGCGACGGCTGGACGTAGGTGGTCAGACAGGAGAGCTAGGAAGAAGGGGGGATAATAAACTAGTGGTGATCCCAAAACGATGGTGCGCATGCGTGTGTATGTGAGAGCATGTAAGTGTGTGCGTGTGGATTGGGGCTGGTGACCTTGACGTGTGGGTGTGTGCATATGTAGGTGTGTAGATGATGGTATGGGTGCTGGGAAGTGGTCAGTACTAGCGTGTGCGGAGTGGTGTGACATGATGTGGCATGATGTGGTGTAGTGTGGGTGCTGGGAAGTGGTCAATGCTAGTGTGTGCAGGGTGGTGCGATGTAGTGTGGTGGTGTAGTGAGGTGTGTTGTGTGTTGTGTTGTGGAGTGATGGTGTGGTGTGGAGTGATGGTGTGGTGTGGTGTGTCATATATATATAGAGAGAGAGAGAGAGGGGAAGAGAGAGGGAGTGAGGGGAGAAGAGAGACAGGGGAGAGAGAGAGTCGCATACATACAATAGCACACACACAGACACAGTTATACACATACACAGATTCACATACACACATACACATGCGCAACGCTACGTCTAGTAATATCAACACGCTGACACTTCTTTAAAGTTCACCCTCTTCGACTCAATTCTCAATGTTTCTTCACTCTGTTATTGTTATTATTATTGTTGCTCTTCTTCTTCTACTTCTTCTTCTCCTTCTTCTTCTTCTTCTTCTTCTCCTTCTTCTTCTTCTTCTTCTTCTTCTTTTCATCATCATCATCATTATCGTCACCACCATTGTCCTCCTACTCCTCCTCTTTCTTTTGCCCTTTCTACTTCATTTTTTCTCCTCTTTCTCCTCCTCTCCCTCCTCCTCCTTCTCCTCCTTCTCTTTCTTCATTATAACCAGCATGTGTGTGGTTTGTCTTTTTCTTTCTTTGACTGCTACTGTGTCTTTGTGTTGTCATTGTTGTTTTTCGTTGCCGTTGTTTTTCATGGGTTTTGATAATGATGATGGTGGAACAACTAAAACAAATGCATGACCTTTCATCTTCCTATTTCTTTGCACCCCCACCCCTTCCAGTAATATATTATAATCATTGGCAGTTTGTCTCTCCTCTCTTTTTGTTTATACGTCCCACAAAAGAAGATAATTCTGATATTATCGTATTTATCTCCCTTGGTTAAGTTATCCTAAACTAGTGTTACTCACGTATGACAATGTTCAGGTTTATATACTTTTGCCATTGCGGATAATATTGGGTGATGTCATATAGCTAATTATCGATAACTAACTAATATCACAGTTACTAATAAAATATGTTTATTTTAAATATACGAAATAGGAAATTCCGCTTTAATTGTATTTTAATTTAAATAATTTTTATTTTGAAAATTATATTAATTTCATTAGTATTCATTGACCATAAAATTTGGGGAGAGAAAAATAATACTATAAATACCGTATTTATATAACAAAACATATAACAACCCGATATAACAAAAATATACATTTCCACCGTTACCCGCCATATTACCAGCAACACCTGAGTCTTTACAATAGACACGTCGACTTTTATCCTATTTTTTAAATTCTAAATTTTCTTCTTTTTTTTTTTGTAATTTTTTTCATGCTACAGCCAGCATTTCTCCAAGTCCCAACTGTGGAGGTTTGAAGTGTCAAAATGGAGGCACATGTGTGACAGCCAATGAAACATTTTATTGTTATTGTAGTCCGAGTTTTTATGGTGACCGATGCGAAAGTTCACGAGGTGAGTAAATTTACTTCTTCATTTCTATAGAATTCTTGCTTCTTCAACGTCAATAAATATTTCTGTTATCTTTTCCTCATAGTATATGTATTTTTAATTGTGTGTGTGTGTGTGTGTGTGTGTGTGTGTGTGTGTGTGTGTGTGTGTGTGTTTTCCCCGTTTCTAAAATGAACACCTAATAAAATTGTATAGGATTTTCTCAAGGATTTGCCGTCGTTTTGTTTTATTTTCCCCAGTTGCCGTCGACTGCCAAAGCACACAGATGTCTATAAAAATCGCTCCTTTCGGACAATTCACCGGGAAAATATTCGTGAAAGATTTCGAAGATAATCCGAACTGTTCTTTCAACAATATGGGAGACGTGTGGGAACTTAATTTGGATTACTTTTCTGGATGTGGAGCCGGGATTGAAGGTCAAACTGTTTTCAGCGATATTCCAAAGGTAAGTAAGGTCACTAACGTACTGCAGAAAATAACCACATCCTTCTTGTTGTCAATATAATATCAGCTATTGATACTGATAGTTTATTAATAGTGATATAGTTTTGATACGATATTGATAAACCCATTTACATTTAAATATTAATAATTAACTCTTAATTTGCTATTGACGGAGATGAATGTTGCTGTTGTTATTATCTAGCTAAAGTTATCCATTCCTGAGCACACCTATAATCAGGTTTACCAGCTATATTCATCTCGTTTCTCTCTCAGGCATTGAATACCTCGTCCCTTTTTAATGTGAGCTTTATTTTGAGAGAAATTTGGTTGCTTTTTCTAGCAACTCGAATGAAGAGGTTCGTTCGTCGTCCTCGTCATTTTGTTATTTTTGTTATTATTGTTGTTGTTGTTGTTTAGCCCCAGGTCACACCTGGTAGGCAGATCTTTCACCAAAAGTATTCTAATTGTGACCATGCCGTTTTCTTCCTTTTTAATTAATTAATTAATTTATTTATTTATTTATTTTTGTTCGAATATAGTTTATCAAGTGTGCTCTTCCCTTTTAATACGATGAGATATGATATGATATGAGAGAGATTTGGCAACTATTTTTAACATACAGATTTCACCGTTGGATTACTCTCTCATTATTAGACCATTGCAGGGCGCGCGGCAACAGCGACGCATCAGGCAGAAAAACGGCCATAAACATCACACAACCTCATTCTCTTTCTTCTCCCTCTGCTTGTGTGGCCCTTTTTATGTCTGAATAAAAAAAAAATATTTACCGATATAAATGATATCATTTTTAAACTTGCGTCCACTTTATTCCTTTTACAGATCGGTGATGTGTCGTTTAAGCGGGAAATCGTGGTGCTGTACAACCAAGACATCATGAACAGTTTCGATGAGTTGCACACAGTCAGTTGCCAACATAACCTCAAGATGGTTATTGACCCTATGTCTATGACTTCCAATGTTGTCGAAGAGTGAGTTGACATGAAATGATATCAAATATGTGATAATTAGACAAAGCTAATGATTAAGCTTTTAGACAACCAAAGTTTATTCAAATATACAATCTGTATTGAAAGACGTTTTTAAACAAAAAATCAATTCTGGCATCAAAAGAAATATTAGAAGTTCATTGTGTATAAATGGGTCGGTTGGATTTAAGAGGTGCCAAAGTTCTCAAAAGTGTGTTTTTTTTTTGTTTTTTTTTTAACTTTGAGAATTTAACTTTCATTAGCTGAACATAAAAGAGTAATTGTCCTTGTAGGGTCAAATATATTCTTTATTACTGATATGGAATTGGTGGATTGTCAGAATCAATAGACTTCCAAACAAAAGTATCCTGCAGCCTAAACACACACATAAACGCACATGCGCACTCTCTCACACACACACACACACACACACACATTGGATTGTAAGATAGATTTGTTTGTTATTGTTTGTTTTTTTCATTTATTTTAATCCTCATCTTTCGTCAACAATTTTAACAATTCAGTCGATAATATATTCTTTGTTGTTCAAGACTTCTTACCAACGTCCCACTTGCTTGTCAATGTCTTGACAGAAGAAATTAACGTGTCGTGACAAGAATTCATCGAGCCACGCTTTCAGCTCCACATTCTTGTTAAACAAAAAACCTTCCATCTACTGGTCCATTTCCCAAGTAGACTGGTGCGGATCTTCGTAGATGAGTTCGTAAAATCGATTCACTTATAAGGCCGAATTTGTCCCCGTTCGAGGACAAATTTCCGTGCAGTTCTTTCAGTAACCGTATAAATGTCTCGAGAGGCTTTGGAAACATTGGCACCTATGGAACCTTGATTGAAAAAGATGGCACTCCATTGTCATATATGTGAAAAGCTGTAAAATTTCTATGCATTTCAAAAGTGATAAACAAAAGTAATAGAGTAAGAATAAAGCTGCAAAGAAAAAAAACACTACGATAAAAATATTTTTCGTATTGATTCAAATAACATTGGAAAGAAATGGGCGAATTTACCACGCAGCCCTACACACACACACACACACACACACACACACACAGATATATACATATATCTATATATATGTGTGTATCTCTATCTATATAGAAAGAGAGAGGGAAACATACAAACATACATACATACATACACACATACGTATACATTTATATATATATATGGGTCATCCATATATAACGCGGTTTTTTTTACACTTCTTTTATTTTTCAAATTTAAGATAAACGTAGTTCTTTTCTAATCTAAAATATACTCTCCTTCATTTTCTACAATGTTCTTCCATCTATCTGGTAGTCTTGCAAGACCCCTCTTCCAAAATTCACTTGTCCGCAACGAAAAATACTCTTCCAATACTGTTCTGACCTCGTCTACAGAATTCATGTATATATATATATATATATATATATATATATAAGAATTTTTTTCAGAATGAAAAAAAAAAAAACAAGGCTGTGAAGATTTTAGAACATTTATAAAGAGAAGGTCTTACAGCTGTTTCTAGGATATTTATTATATCCCTTCATCTGAGACGGAGTGAGACAATGGTTAAGCAATAGTTAATTCAGATAAATACATATATACATATATATATATATGTGTGTGTGAGTGTGTATACATGTATGTATGTATGTACTGCTGTTGCGTCCATGTGTACTCCCAGTGATAATATATGTAGCTTTGATTGAACTAAAATTGAACTGCTTTAGTTCACGTAAATTTACGAGTGTTTGTGTGTGTGTGTGTGTTTGACTATATTCAGCCATTGCTAAGTCCAAACGTTAATTAAAATTTTGCCATTCCATTAATTCTAGTTCAAATTTGACCAAAACTGATACCAAGAATATTTACAATCCAATTGGATTTGAGATTAAGGATACTAATGGTGATCCGCTGAAGAAAGCAGTGTTTGTAGGAGATAAGGTTCAACTGACTTTTATTTTGTGGGATAATGAAGGTAATTATGGCGTCTCTCTTTCATTTAGCTAGTCATCTATTTGTTTATTTTATTGACATCTCGGCAGTTTATTTTATTTTCGTCGTTTCTTTATACATACATACACACATACATACACACGTACATACATACATACATACATACATACATACATACATACATACATACATACATACATACATACATACATACATATATTATGAAAATATGACAATCTATTCTTTGTTTTATCCCAAGCTAGACCAGTCACGACAGTTGTGCATGGCCCAGCCAAGACCGAAACGCGGTGTAGACTGTCATATTTTCATATAATATAGCCGCAGACGTGGCTGTATGGTAAGAAGCTTGCTTCCTAGCCACATGGTTTCGGGTTCAGTCCCACTACATGGCACTTTGGGCATGTATCTTCTACCATAGCTTCGGGGCGACCGAAACTCTTGTGAGTGGATTTGGTAGATGAAGATGTCGTACATACATGTGTGTGTGTGTGTGTGTGTGTGTGTGTGTGTGTGTGTGCGCGCGCGGAGACCCCCTTCGGTCACGAATGACCATGAGATTGCACCTAGAAAGTTACCCTCCGAGGCACAAGTCCGGGCAAGGTTGTTTATGGAAGACCAGCAGCCTCCCCTCTCCACGCCACCAGTGTTATCCAAGGGAAAGGCAAAGACCGATACAGCTTGGCATCAGTGACGTCGCAACTCATTTCTACAGCTGAGTGAACTGGAGCAACGTGAAATAAAGTGTCTTGCTTTAGAACACAACACGCAGCCCGGTCCGATATTAGAACTCACAACCTCACGGTCGTAAGCTCGGCGCTCTAACCACTGAGCCATATATACATACATACATACATACATACATACATAAAATTTTATTCAAATGACGATTATATTACAACTGGCAGTTTCATCGTTTCATCTGATCCTCACCAGGGGATATTAAATGTTAGCTGTAATGAAATCGATCGTTTTTATTAGTCTCATCATTTTTGCATTGTTTTCTCTAATGTTTCAGACTGTCTATAACATTCCCATGTGTGTATGTCCCTTGTGTACGCGCGCACACGTATATGTGTGAACTTTCAGCTTCGAATGAGCGGTTAAATTAAAACGTGTTTAGTATACTTCTCGTTTTTGGACATAAAAACGTATATTTATAATTAGATTATATGACCATATCTTTATCATATTTACAGACGTATCTCATATGTATAAGGGTGATAGCTTGCAGAATCGATGGAGCGTCGAGCAAAGCGCTCAGTATTTCTTCCGAATTTTTACGTTCAAATTCCACCTAGATTGACTTTGCCTTTTATGGTTGATAAAATAAATACCAGTAAGCTCTGGAATCTATGTAATCGATTATCCCACTTCCCTTAAATTGCTGGCCTTGTGCCAAAATTTAGTAACCATTACACGCGCGCGTGTGCACATATCTTCTATTTATGTGTATCTTTATTATTATATTATAAAAACAATACTGTTTTTTTTTTCGTGCAGTATTCAACGACTTCCACGTAAGTGACTGCGAAGCTTTTGAAGCTGGAGGTGGACATAGCAGTATAAAACTTATCGAGAACAGGTTTGTAACAATTCCATACTATTTTATCTTTTTCTTTTATCAACAACTAATTTTAATTATTTTAACAAATACGAAGAGACAACTCCGGACCTGTTTTGATATTTTCATTATTTCATTGGCAAAGCTTTAGCCCTCAGCGTGTCTATTGAAAGAGCGATGAAATAATCATAAAACAAATGTGTGGCTTGGTTTGCTGAGAGTTGAGTATTTGTTCAGGTTGCGTGCCATTTTGCACAGAAAGCCAACTAAAAGATCCAGTTTAATGAACCATATTTATTTTCATATTGACATTACAAAGGTTACTTGCTGAAGGCTATCATGCTGAATGCTAGTAACTAGTATGTGAGAATGTATGTTTGGTGAGAAGAGAAAACGTAAGTCTTCATGCTTGATGAGGTGGTCTTTTAAAATGAAGTCAAACTGGAATGACTGTCTGCTGACCACGAAAACATCTGCTGTCCTTGGCCAGTGCTCGCTCTCCTCTCTCTCAATTTATAATCATGATTTGGTGCGAAACTGTATGGAATTTTCCATTATTCTTAACACCCACTCAAATGCGCCAGTGATTGGCTGAACCTTAGACTAAGATCACCTGATATGTCGTGACCATCGTGTTACTGAGCTGACACAGTTTCCAATGTTAAGTACTGCTGCAAATATATATGTGGATGTATGCTGTTTGGTGTAGAAAGAGAGACAGTGTGTCTAAATTATAAATTGTTATAAACACCACAATGTCATTCTCCATTTGTTTCAATATAATGTAGTCGACATCTTATTTTCATATTTATTTCTTCATTTCACCACCAGTTGTGTCAACAAGAATGCGTTCAGCGTTATTGCTGGTGACTTAAAGAAAGATGGCGCCATCCCTATGACAATTTCACTCCTCATTCGGGCTTTCCGTTTCGTGAAATCTCCCGCTGTCTCTTTCCGTTGCAATGTGATTGGATGCAAACCTGATGATGATACATGCTCTTCTGTAAGTATGAAGTCTTGTACATGAGCAAACATGCAAGCATATTCGTGTTTGTGTATTTGAAGATGCGTATGTGTTCGTGTGTGTATGTATATTATGTTTATCCGCGTGTGCATTTTCATGTGTTTGCGTGTTTATGCATTTATGAGATCTAGCGAAACCCATGAAAATTCCACAACAGAACAAAAAGTTATATATGAATATAAAAGTCAATGTCGTTAACTTCATTTCATTAATAGCATAAGCTTTTTAAGCGCACGAATTCCATCCCTCATCTATTTCTATAATATAAATTTGACATGGGCGAGCGTTGTATTCTTTCTTGTCTTGAGGTTCACAGCCAAATGGCTGGGTGGATTCGCGTGAAAAATGGCACACATGTGGAGACGGGTGCATAGATTGGAATGCGGTTTGTATTTTTTCCTAGCCCCCATATATACCGAGAAAATCGATTAAACAACCTGCGTGCGTGCACGTGTGTGTCATTGAAGCCATTCATACATACATACATACATACCCACTCTCCCTCTCTCTCTCTCTCTCTCTCTCTCTCTCTCTCAATCACTCACTACAAAAACTGAATGAAAAAAATTTCAGTTATCTCTCTCTTTCTTTCTCTCTCTCTCTTTCCCTCTCTCTCTCTCTCTCTCTCTCTCTTTCTTTCTCTCTCTCTCTCTCTTTCCCTCTCTCTCTCTCTCTCTCTCTCTCTCTCTCTCTTTCTTTCTCTCTCTCTCTTTCCCTCTCTCTCTCTCTCTCTCTCTCTCTCTCTCTCTCTCTCTCTCTCATATACACACGCACACCATCAACACTACTCTCTGTCTCTTCACACATACTCACAAAAGCAATTCATATACACACCACATATTCTGTCTCGCACACCCCATCAAACGTATGTATATATATATATATATATATATATTGATAGAAAGGACAACAAACGAAAGAAAGAGACCTCGATATTATGTAAATATATATATATATATATATATATATATATATATATATATATATATATATATATATATATATATATATATATATATATATATATATATATATATATATATATATATATATATATATATATATATATATATATATATATATATATATATATATATATATATATATATATATTATAATATATATATATATATATATATATATATATATATATATATATCACATATTTTTACAGATATATATATATATATATATATATATATATATATATATATATATACAGGAGTGACTGCGTGGTAAGACTATATATAGACTATTTTCCTTAGTCATTACACGGTGATTGCCATATGCTTTAAGCTTACATAAAAATACCATTATTATTAGTTACAGGATTGTAAAAAGGGCTCCGTATAAAAAACCATTCACACCGAAAGCACACACACACAAATACGTGTGTGTGTGTGTGTGTGTGTGTGTGTGTGTGTGTGTGTATGTATTATTTATGTATGTACGTATTCACACCTTGTTTAATTATATTCTGTAACCTTTGCTTTCTCTCCCCCGCTTCTCTCTCTCTCTCTCTCTCTTTCTCTCTCTCTCTCTCTCTTTCTCTCTCTCTCTCTCTCTCTCTCTCTCTCTCTCTCTCTCTCTCTCTCTCTCTCTCTCTCTCTCTTTCTCTCTCTCTCCATTCCCCATTATCAACACATCACCACCGTCACCATCACTACCATAACCACCAGCTATTTCTTTTCCACTCTAGTGAAGTTTCTTTACTTAATATGACACAAAAGGTAAGTAGGAACGTACTATTGTATTAATATTAATATATATTTAATATTAATATATATACATACTGTCAATATACGCACCCTGTGCAGTGCCAAAAAGCACAACATAATTACAGAAGTATGCTTGTTGAACAGAAAAACTGAGATGATGTCAAACTGCAGACACCAGAATTAATTTTTAAAACCTATATGAATTGTAAAAGGAGAAAATATCCAGTAACATAATACTACTGAAACTAGAAAGGTACGGCAATACCGACTTCAACAAAACAATGACACAAATTGACCAGCGAATTAATCAATGAAAAGAAACTTAGAGGCACTGTATATACAGAAAAGAATAACAACAATATTTCAGTGACACTAGACAGACCGTACAGAGTCAGCACAAAAATTAACAGAAGGTAATAAACAAACAGATGAAACCACCCATAACCCTGCATGCATAAGGCCCCCACTTTTTTTAAAGATGACAAGGTGTAGTCTGCAGATTCGCCTGCTATTTCTGCCAAGTCGAGCAACTGCTTAGAGACCCTAAAAATAAAGATAAAATGTTATGTTGTGATTAAACAAAATCATATGGAAATTCAAACAGAACCATCTTTGTAATGAAGACATCTACGATCGAATCCTGTTTGAAGTTCTCTTACACCGTTTACCATGCCATTAGCACAAGATGCCGTTTTTGCCTTCTATCCTGTATTCCAATGTCAGATTGCATGCAGTGGTGTAGCGTAATTTACCAGCACCTGAAGTAGGGCAAATATAGTAGAAAAGCCTTATTGCTTCTTTGGCAAATTGCGGCGAGGTTTATTTTGCCTTTCATCCTTTTGGAGGTTGATGTAATCGACTTAATCCCTCCCCAAAAACTGTTGGCCTTGTGCCAAAATTTGAAAGAGGTAGGCGACGAGCTGGTAGAATCGTTAGCGCACCGGGCAAAATGCTTAGTGGCATTTCATCTGCCTTTACATTCTGATTTCAAATACTGTTGAAGTCGACCTTGCCTTTTATCCTTTCGGGGTCGATAAAATAAGTACCACTTTAGCACTGAGGTTGATGGAATTGATTTATCCCTCCCCCGAAATTGCTAGCCTTGTGCAAAATTTGAAACCATTGTTATTTCTTTGCTTTTAGTTGATGTCTTTTTCTTATGAAATGTTGTACCCTTGAGAATTTTGAATTTTGCAACCATCCCTATAGCATCATTCGTACTACTAATCCCTTGTTTCATGTTTGTATTGCCACTGCCTCTGCTGCTGCTGCTGTTGTTGCTACTGTTGCTGCTGCAGCTATTGTGGTTGTTGTTGATGTTTAATCCAAACCAGTAGAACTATGACCAAAGGCACTCTAACCATGGATAATCATAGTTTTTGTTTTCAGGCATAGCGTATCTAGAACTGCATCATCTAATATATTCTTTTCAAAAAGATGACAAGGTATGGTTTGGGGGAAATTTCACTGCTATTCCTAGTAAATCAACCAACAGGGTTTTAACTTCCTCTTTGACTCATATTACATCATTTTTCTTCTTATCTTCTTCCTCCTTCTACTGTTCCTCCAACAGTTGTCTTGTAGAGATAACAGCAATGCTTTTGGTCGTAAACGCAGAGATGTGGGCGGTGTCAGTGGTGCTATAGAAGTGACTGATGGAAAAGAACAGAAAACTCTCTCAAAAACTCTTTATGTCAGGGAACTGAGTATTCAAAATATGTCGAGTAAGTTAACCATTTGTTTTTCTCTGATTTTAAATCTTCTTTACCTTTTAACTTTTACTTCTTTTGGTCAATGGACTGCAATCATGCTGGGGCACTATCTTGATGTGTTTAGCCAGACAAATCAATCTTAGTATGTATTTTTTTAAGCCTGCTTCTTATTCTATAAGTCTCTTTTGCCAAACTATTAAATTACGGTGAAGTAAACAAACCAACATCAGTTGTCAAGAACAGCATGGTGAGGACAAACACACACCCATATAACATATAAATATGTGTATATATATATATATATATATATATGCGAATAAAAATAAATACAAAAAAAGGGGCTTTGTATGATTGTGTATAGAGGAATATATTATTTTGTTTAAAAGAGTTCCAACACTGTCTGTTTTTTATGTTTTATTTATATTCTTGTCAGCAAATCTTCCAGGTGGATTGTCAGCAAGAAACGGTTCAATTGAATACACACACACACACACATATATATATATATATATTCAATTATGAATTAAAAGCAGCGTTAGTATCATAAACATTATCAAGGACTCCCCACTTCCCTATACCACAGCACACCAGCGAACAAGCAAAACACATACACTGAATATGTGTGGTTAATAATATATCTACATATATAATTTAGTAGTCTGAAACTAAAAGAAACCCATCATGTATATATATATATATATATATATATATATATATATATATATATATATATATATATATATATATATATATATATATATATGTTGAAACCATAGTCATGGCTGATGCCAGTGGCATGTAAAACGCACTGTTCAAGCATTGGGCCTCATGTAAGCAGTGACAGGTGACCAAGACCTTTGGTGTTATACCGTGCTTGTGTAGACCTGTCAAGCCAAGTGAGACCATAGTTACGGCTGATGCCGATGCCACTACACTCTCAGAGTGGTTGGCATTAGGGAGGGCATTCAGTCATAGAAACCTTGCCAAATCAGATCAGAACTTGGTGCAGCTCCCTATATGGTAATTTAACAGGTTCCACTAGTTCTTAAAAAGCATCCTAGATGTGAAAATAATAACAACAAAATACTCTTCTGTAACTTAAATGATGTGTGGTTCTCTACCTATTTTTGAAAATTTATTAGAATGGTGGTGAGCTGGCAAAATTGTTAGAGCATTACATTACAGTATTTCATCTGACTCTTTACTTTGTAAGTTCAAATCCTGCCTGGGTCGTCTTTGCCTTTTATCCTTTTAGGGGTCAATAAAATAATGTACTAGTGAATTACTGGGATCAATGTAATCGACTTAATCATTCCCCTAAAATTACTGGCATTGAGCCTAAATTTGAAGCCATTATTATTATTATTGTTGTTGTTGTTGTTGTTGTTGCTGCTGCTAAGGTGGTGAGCTGGCAGAATCATTAGTAAGCTGGACAAAGTGCTTAGCGGTATTTCATCTGTCCTTACATTCTGAGTTCAAATTCCACTGAAGTCAACCTTGTCTTTCATCCTTCAGGGTCAATAAAATAAGTGCCGGTTAAGCACTGGCATCAATGTAATTGACTTAGCCCCTCTCCCAAAATTACTGGCCTTGTGCCCGTGGTAGAAAGGCTTATTATTATTATTGCTGTTATTATTAAGAGGGCAAGTAGGTAGAATCATTTGAATGCTGGTAAATTCTGTATGGTATGACATTTCGAGTTCAAATTCTGCTGGAGTCAAATTTGACTTTCATCCTTTGTAATCGATAAAATAAAGTACCAGTCAAGTACTGCAGTACCAATGTAATCATCTAACTTCATTCTTCTTGAAATTGCTGGCCTTGTACCAACATCTAAGCAATTATTGTTTTTTGTTTTTGAATTCTTTTTTTCCAGCTATGACTCCACCTGAAGACTGTCTGGCCAAAAACGAGTTCATCACCATGATCACATGTCTAGGAGCTGTGGTTTTAGTTCTTCTCATTCTGTGTGGTGTACTCATCTACTTAGTTCGACGCAAGCGCACTGAGAAAGACTACAATGGAGAAGTGCCACAAAAATCTATGGGAATTGTTGATTTCAAGATTCCTCGTGTAACAAACTAATTTTATATATAATATTGCAATAATTTCCTTTGTAACCATTTTTTCTTCTCACTCTTTAAATCTCTTCAGTTTTTAATAGTTTATTTTACATTTTAGTTAGTTTGTTTTTTTTGTAGCTTTTTTAAATGCTTTTGTTCTTGTTTTTTCTTCTTTTTCTTGACACATATTTCATACTTGCTATTTGCTACTCATTTGATACTACAGGCAGCACAATGTTAGTTTGTTTTATTTTTGCTTCTTTTAGACTACTTAAGATATTTTGGATGACAGGGTGGTAGTTTAACTCACTGTTGTCACTATCATAGACTTGTCAAGTCACTTGACACCTTTCACATGCTATGTCTTCTGTATATTGGAAGAATATAGAAAAAAAGACATCCTTTTTTTTTCCTCTTTTTGATTCTTGTAAATTTACCTTTACACTGACCCAGTTCTTAAAATCGAGCCACATCAAAATGAAGGCTTAGAGAGAATTAAATAAATGTGATTGTCAGAAAAGTGTCACACACACATCCAAATACCCAGCATTCAGTGACACAATACTACCACAAAACAAAACAAAATTGCCTTGATCACATAAAAATAACTGCATATTTAAAAACAAATTTTTCTTAATTCTCTTGAAATGAATGCATAAATGGTAGAATATCAGAAACTAAACCTAATCTAATACTACCATTATACAAATTTACAACGATAGAATACAGTAATAAGATATTTTTACAGCAAAATCTATGTAAATATTTTATCTAAAAACTTAAATAAAAAAATTAATTAAAAAAATTTAATTTTTTTGTCGTCCATTTTTTCTTTTTTCATGTTCATATTTGTATTCAAATTTCAAAATTATTTTTGAGCACCACAGAATTATATCATGTTAGCTTTTAAGCATATTAACATAAACAAATTTCTATCCGTCTATTTGTGGTCTGTGTAGTCAACTATGTGAAACTACAGACAACCTATACTATCACTATCCGCTGGTCTACAGAAAACTCTATCTAAAGGTTTGAGGCTTTTCACCCCATTCTCTTATCAGATATTCCCACATGATCGAAACGTTCATCTAAACATTCCAATCCCTTACTAGTACTAAAGTGTGAGACATTGCCAGAAAAACTTCCATGCGCTTGAAGTATTCCGACTGTCCTTCCCCTGTTGGAGCATAGGCAGCCACCAGTCTGAAGGCACCGCTGTCCCTGCTGCTCATATCTAGGAACACCAACTTACCCTCCGGATCCAGGAAGATTGCCTTTATTTTCAGATCCAAGCCTTTCCAGAAAAGCACCACAGTACCACCACCGCCACCTCTCAGCTGACACAGAGATAGGAAGATCGCGTACTCACCGAAAAGGGTCATGAGGTCCTACAGGTCAGAAAGCCTGGTTTCACTAATGGCTGCTACATCTACACTGAAGGACCTCAGGTCGTTTTATAGGTGACCTTGTTTCCAAGGTGACCTGAGGACCCTGACATTTATACTACCGATTCTGAGCATGACCATACTAAAAACAATAAATATTTAGGACGGAGAAGAGCTCTGTTATTTGGTGGGGTGGCCCCCTTCTTGTTTTGTGTGGATGTTTCCACAAGGTTTTTGTAGAGTCGTTTAGAGAGGCTTCTCTGAAAAGACCCAACAGCTTCTGGAAAGTTCGTTTTTATGGTGTTTGCTTGAGTCTCTTGCTGTGAGGTTGGTAGTGCTTGTGGAGTCTGTGTTGTAAGTGGTAGCACTGGTGAAGGTGGTGGTGGTATTGTTTGTTGTGTGTGTGAGTTGTTGCTGTTGGGAAGTTCAGATTGTTTATTGTGCTTCCCCTCTTTATCCAATGTCTCTCTAGATTATTTTCTTTTTCTTTTTGGGGGCACTGTCTGCCACTCTACCCATCTCGATCTCAGTACTCGAACAGTCCAAGTTGTTTAGGTCAGGAAGGAAGAGGTTTTGGGGGTCTTTGTCTAGAGTGTCCCACAGGGCCCCACCCATTGCTGCTGGTGGTGGTGATGGTGACGCCATCACCGGTGTTGACTCTGTTGCTGGTGTTGGTGGTGGCCTGGCGATGGCCAGAGGCTGTTTCACTGTTGATGATGTAGGGACCACTTTTTTCTGCTGCCGCTGCATCTACTGTTGCTTGCATATGGGGCAGTCAACCTTTCTACTGGAAGCACAAGGCCTCAAATTTGGGGGAAGGGATTAAGTCAATTACATCAACCCCAGTACTTACTGGTACTTATTTTATCAACCCTAAAAGAATGAAAGGCAAAGGCAACTTTGGCGGAGTTTGAACCCAGAATGTGAAGATGGATGAAATGCTGCTAAACATTTTGCCCAGTGTGCTAATGATTCTACCAGCTCAATGCCTTATAATAATAATAATTATAATAATAATAATAAAACACAGTTTGGAAATATTCAAAACAAAAAAAATATATTTATTACAATGACATCAAAAAAAAATCAAAAACAGTGCACATATTTGCATATAATTATTCCCCTTAATTCATTCTTTAACAGTTAAGAAATTGAAAAAATTGAATAAACAGCAAAAATGTTTTATTCTTTTCTCTGGATTTCTTTTAATTAGTTCCATGAAGTTTGTAGAGTTCTATAACCTCTTGAACATCATCTTTCGATCCCAAAAAGATAGGAACTCTTTGGTGAAGGCTTGTAGGAACAACATCAAGAATGGGCATGGTTCCTGTGGTAGCTAAACCACCAGCTTTCTCAATGATAAAAGACATGGGGTTGCACTCGTACAATAGTCGGAGCTGGAACGATAAGAAATAAGGACTTAGAAAACACTTTGAAAATAAATGGTTGGTCCATTATTTCAAGGAGTATATAGCTCTTTTGTTATCATATTGTGAATTACACTGTCTTTGATTCAATTAATTTTGAAAATCTTAAAGAATTTAGTAAAGTAACTTCATCATTATTAACTGTTTTGTTACCATATTTCTGTTGAAATATGCTCTTAATGTTTCAATTAATATTGTAAATAATGAAGAATTTAGTAAATTAACAAATAATAAAGGACACTAAAATGAGATTGGTGTACTGAATCTGGGGTACTCAACCAGAAAGTACCTAAACAGGTGTACTGAGATAAGGAGTGCTGAAACAGTTGGGGACTGAAATTCAGAGGGTGGTGATAGAAGGGTACCAAACATTACTATTAGGTAAATTTAAGAAAAAAATATATATTCATTTGTTTATTTTTACATCTGTTTTTCCATACTATCATGGATTAGATGAATACATTACAGAAACATTATTTTATAGTTAGATGCCCTTTGTGTCATGAACTATTCCATGCCTTTCAAGAAAAAGGCCTCTTATTCCACATGTTTGCGAAGGCTCAAGGTGATGATGTGTTGACAGGGAAAATGACAACACTGCTTGTAGCTAGGTGTCAAGGAAGTGCAAATGTAAACATACACACAATCACACATGTATATACATATATAAACATACATGCATATATATATTTGTTTTTATATATATATATATATATACATACATACATACATACACACATATCTGCACTCACATATATACACCATTTAACATACACTTTCTTTTACTCGCTTCAGGGCAATGGTTGTGTCCATGCTGGTGCACTGCAAACTAGTGTTACTTCACCTTCATTAATCCCCTAATAGTTGGCGTTTGGTGAATGAAGGAGATTGATGCTGCTGCCCTCGTTCAGCTTCCCACCGTGTTGGCTCATCTGGGGCTCTTGACAGCAGAAGATCCAATTTAGCTTTGAAGAGACCTATGTCCGCACAATGTCGGTCTCTCTTTGGGAGGATACTGAAGAGCTGTGAGCCCTTGAATCCCTGTGCCAGTGACATGTGAAAGGAACCAGTACCAGTGACATGTAAAAGACACCCATGTCAGTAACATATAAAAGACACCTAGTACACTCTGTGGAGTGGTTGGAGTTAGAAAGGGCATCCAGTCATAGAAATCAAACCAATACAGACTGGAGCCTGGCGCAGTTCTCCATCTTACCAATCCCAGTCAAACAGTCTTACCTATACATGTATGGAAAACGAATGCTAAACGATGATGATGGTTGGGGTGTGTGTGTGTGTGTGTGTGTGTGTGTGTGTGTGTGTGTGTGTGTGTGTGTGTGTGTGTGTGTGTGTGTGTGTGTGTGTGTGTGTGTGTGTGTGTGTGTGTGTGTGTGTGTGTGTGTGTGTGTGTGTGTGTGTGTGTGTGTGTGTGTGTGTGTGCATGCATGTTTGTGAGTAACAACGCTTAATAAAAAATCTTATAACAAACCTTTCCGTTAGGAGTCTGTGATGTGGCAGGGTACATGAAGATCCCTCCATAGCACAAGGTTCGGTGTACATCAGCAACCATGGAACCAATGTAGCGGGCACCATAGGGTTTTCCCTCCTGACATAAACAATTCAATAAAACTTAAACATAATAGACATCAACAAAAAGCATCCATATTTTTATTTTAACTCTAGGTCAATTGTCACTGAACAACAACAGTCCCATGATCAACACTATTCCAGCCATGACCATTCCATTTTCTTTTCTTTTTCTAGCTATAGTGTATCCAACACTACATTACCAACATAGCCCTTCTGCTTTTTAAATAGTATGGTTACAAGAGTGAACTGCTGCTATTTTTAGCAAGCCAAGCAACCACATAGAGGGTCTCTTATAGGCTTGCTCAAAATTGTCGCTGTCATAATTGTTATAGTTGTATTTATTAAGCAATAATATCTAATATCAATGTACCAAATGAGTAATATGATCAGCCAATAAGTGGCAGGGACACGGTTCAAGCTTCCGCATCATTTTTAGCCATAAATTGGTATTTTTAATATTGGTTTCAAATTCTGACACAAGGCGAGCAAGTCAGGGTTGTCAATTTATTCAACCCCAGCACTTGAGTGGTATATCATCTTATCTACCCCAAAAAAGATTAACCCCTTTAGCATCCAGATTATTCTGTTAAATGTAATACATATTTATTCACATTGTTTTGAATTAATCATGCATTATCTTGTAGCTTCAAGATTTCAATGATATTTATTTTCAGAATGACATTGTAATATAAATGTGAGAGGCTGGATCTGGCCAGTTTGAATGCAAAAGGGTTAAAGGTAATGTTAACTCCAGTTAGATTTGAACTCAAAAATTTAAAAGGATGAAAATAACATACTCTAATTTATAGAACAAATTCTTCAAAGTTCTAACACACGAACTTTTTCATTATCATAATTCTGTTGCACTGCACTGCCTTTGTTTCACTAAATTTTGAAAATAGAGGAGAATTTCGGAAAATAACTGTCACTATTAAGCTGATGTTTTGAACATAAATTAACATCAACTTTTGATGGAGAGTTTTAATTTAGACCACTTTAAAAGAGGAAGTTTGTATCATAGAACCAGGAACAGTCTCAGGTGTGTTGGTATCAAAAGAGTTACCTGTTAATAATTACACTGTGTAACAAAACTTTTTTTTTTGTCTTTGGTCAAGAAGTGTTATTTCCAATTTGCTTCTTTCTTGAAATCCAAGGAAATGACTACTATTCCCTTCAAACTTTGCTTTTGAGATCAGGATAACAATGTTTTGAAACAGACCTATTTTCTATTAGATTTCAGACAGATTCAGCACTGAGTTTCCGAAACAGAAAATATCTGTATAGCAAATATTCTACTCAAGACCACAGATTTGTTTATCAATTGCTTTACTGTAACCACCCGAGCATGTTCCTTAGTAGCTGACAATATGTGCATCTCTGATCATGAGCAGGAGTAATGTTAGAGCATCATAGCCATGTGCTGAGAAGGAGTCTTTGGCATTTAAATAACAAAAGTAAAGTCTGAAGGAAATATTAGTCATTTTTCTTATTTTCTAGGGGTAAGCAAACAGGAAATAACAGTAGCAACCCAAGGACAAAAATCGTGTTACACATTGTAATTATTCATACTTTGAAGAGTAGCAAAATGGCAAAAACCTTACCTTAGGATACTTCTTGCTCTTTATATACTCTGAGGTAGCCTTGTCCCAATACTGAGCATAACCTTCATTGAGGGAATAGATTTTTCCTCGTGGCTTAATTTTCATATTCCTTTCAGTTAGGAGAAATTCTCCAATTGACTGCCAAAACATAAAACAAAGTTAATTTACAGAAAACTGAAACATCAAAAGGTTAGCTTTGTTTGCTTGATTTTTTTTTTTGTTTCTTTTTTTTTTCATTTTAGTTTGGAGGAAGAGGCTCTGCCCATCACCTTTGAAGTGATTTTGAGACAAAACAAACTGACCCAGTCGACGTTCTTGTTGAAAAATTGCAGACCAACAGTTCCAGCAAAAACATATGTAATTGAAGAATCCTATAGGTTTAATATTCTGGGAAAGAAGGACTGAATATAGGATTTAGGGCAAGCCTTGGTGGGTGGTTACAACATGGGAGATGAGAGGAATGGGAGGGGGTAAAGGAATGGAGGATGGTATGAGGAAGGAGAGGGAAGGCGATGGCAGTAGAAGAGATGAAGAGGAGGGAGACAAAGTGGAGAAAGATGAGGAGGAGGGAGATGAAGAGAAGAGGGATGAAGAGGAGAGACAAAGAGAGGAAGAGGAAAGAGACAAAGAGAAAGAGGAGGCAGTGGAAGAGGAAGAAGGGAGGAAGGAAAAGAGAAGGCTAGGAAGATAAGGGAAAAAGAAGAGGAGAAAGGAAGATAAGGGAAAAAGAAGAGGAGAAAGGAAAATAAGAAGAAAAGGAAGAGTGACAGGGGAAGGGGAGTTTAGAGTGCCTGAACAGGCAGCCAATGGCCCAGTGGTTAGGACAGCGGACTCACGGTCGGAGGATTGCGGTTTCGATTCCCAGACCGGGCATTGTGAGTATTTATTGAGTGAAAACACCTAAGCTCCACGAGGCTCTGGCAGGGGGTAGTGGCGACACCTGTTGTACTCTTTCGCCCCAACTTTCTCTCACTCTTTCTTCCTGTTTCTTGAGTAATGCTGCGATGGACTGGCGTCCCGTCCAGCTGGGGGAACACATACGCCATGGAAACCGGGCCCATGAGTCTGGCTAGGCTTTGAAAGGGCGACGAACGAGATATATACATATATATATGTGTGTGTGTCTGTAATATATATGCATTATATAGGTTGGCATGAGGAAGGGCAAACAGCCATAGAAACCAAGCCAAAATAGACTGGAGCCCAGTGCAGCTCTCCACCTTACCAGTTCCAGTCAAACAGTCTTATCCATGCCAGTATGGAAAATGGATGCTATATGATGATGAGGACGATGATGATGTAATAATTAAATTATATATTATGCACTTTATTGTGTCTTGTTATGCACATGATCCCCAGCGTTGCATGAAACCAGTCCATGGTGCAAAAGAGTCGAGGACCTCTGTTGGAGAGTGTTAATAGTTGTTAAGGGAGGGATAAAGTATTTTCTAACTCTAAAGAGGAATGACAGTCTTTGTGATACAATCATTGCTACATTGAGAATGTGTGTTTACTGAGAGGGATCATTGGTGATGGTGAGATGTAGCATTATAAGTGATAGCCAAGGGTTTTAATTTATACTTGGTTTATGTTTGGAGGGGAAGAGGTGATGCAAATAAAGTTTTCTTGGAATATGCCATGATCGAAAGAAGAAGACTAGTTGTGTTCTCACTGGAGGATGCTTGTAAAGATTTTGTTCGTTGAGTCAGTGAGACAGAGAGAGCGAGAGAGAGAGAGAAAGAGAGAAAGTGTGTGTGTGTGTGTGTGTGTATGGATGGGTATTTACACACATATTATCATAATCATCATCATTGCGATGGCCACTTTTCCATGCTTGCATGGTTAAGTTGGAATTCATTGAGGCAAACTTTCTACAACCAGATGCCCTTCCTGTTGCCAACTCTCATCATCATTTACAACTACCACATGATATCAAGACAAGGGTACATACATACATGTGTGTATGTGAGAGAGAGAGAGAGAGAGAGAGACAGGACAAACTTCTTTCAGTTTTTATTGACCAAATCTGCTCACAAAGCTTTGGTCAGCCCAAGGCTATAATAGAACTTGCCCAGCTGCTACACAGTGGGACTGAACCTAAAACCACATGATTGGGATGCAAGGTTCTTAACCACACAGCTAATGCAGGTCACTAACTGTGTTACTGCTAATGACTTTATAAGCTGCAATAATGTTCCACAGTTGATTTACTCAAGATGAGAGATAAACTGTGCAACATCTTAACAATATATTTATGAAATTAATTGTTACATAACAAATATAGTAGATCTTTAAAGATAATTAACTTTATTTTTGTAGGTGTATGAGCTCATCAAAGAAAGTACAGTGCCCATGACATTTGAAGAACCTCAAAGGGAATAATATAGAAAACAAAAAAATAAAACTTACAGGGTCCAACATGAATCCATTTACCTCTTGACCAGTGGATAGAACAACCATAGTAGCACTGCCATAAAGGGCATATCCACCGGCAACCAAGTCTCGGCCAGGTTGCAGGGCATCTTTCTCAGTAGCAGGGCCTGAAGACAACTGGATGAAAAAGAGAATTAAGGGAATTAATTAACTAATTAGATTTGTTATTTATTTAATCATTCACTCATAAAATAGTTCCTAATTTTGGCACAAGACCAGCCATTTTCAGAAAAGGGGTTAATCAAAACCATCGACCCAGTACTTACCTGGTGCTTTATTTGATGAAAAGCAAATGACCTTGGCAGAATTTGAACTCAGAATATAAAGAGCTGGAATAAATACCACAAGGTATTTTTTTTCCAATTGTCTAACAATTCTGCCAGCTCACAACCATGTTCTCTAACATTGGCACAAGTCCTCAAATTTTAGTCACTGGGTGTACAGGGGTTTAAATTGATACTTAGCACCTGAATGGTATTTATTTTACTGACCCAAGGAAAGAGGAAAGGCACAGTGGGATTCAGAGGGATTTGAATTTGTCTCCTTCATTGGACACGAAACTCAGCTTGCGAAGACTTATTGGGGCAAGCAAAAGCGAAATCGGGATAGCACCTGTGCCCAGCGTTGCCTTTCTGGCACTTGTGCCTGTGACATGTGTAAGGATTTTCGAGCGAGATCATTGCCAGTGCCCCTGGACTGGCTCTTGTGCGGGTGACACATAAAATACACCATTTTGAGCGTGGCCGTTGCCAGTACCGCCTGACTGGCCTTCGTGCGGGTGACACGTAAAAGCACCCACTACACTCCCTGAGTAGTTGGCGTTAGGAAGGGCATCCAGCTGTAGAAACTCTGCCAAATCAGATTGGAGCCTGGTGTTGCCATCCGGTTTCACCAGTCCTCAGTCAAATCGTCCAACCCATGCTAGCATGGAAAGCGGACGTTAAACGATGATGATGATGATGATGATGATGATGATGATGATGATGTACCTAAGTATTGCAGCAAAGCATTCCTGCATAGATCCACCTTTAATAAGATGAGGTTAAGATGATCTATAACAAAATGTGTGAGGAATATCCTCATCATCATCATCGTCACCATTATCATCATTTAATATCTGTTTTCTATGCTGGCATGAGTTGGAAGGTTTGACAGGAGCTGGGGCCAGCTGAAAAGCTGCCTAGGCTCCATGTCTGTTTTGGGATGGTTTCTATGGCTGGATACCTTTCCTCATGTGAACCACTTTACAAAAGTGTACTGGGTACTTTTATGCAGCACTAGCATGGGTGCTTTTACATGGAACCAGCACCCATGAGCTCACAAGATTAGGATTGCTCAGCTGAAGAGAAATGTAGGGGATATGCCTGTATGCAAGGACAACCACATTTTTACTTAGCTTGATGTGCATTCTCAAGCACAACAAACTACCAGAAGTTTTGGGCCCTTGTCATCCCCACTCTAAAGACCAATGGCTGAAGGTACTTTCTCACCACTTCATCCCATATCTTCCTAGGTCTACCCTTCCACATGTTCTCTCTTCAATTAGAAATCAGCACTTCTTGATGCAGCTCTCCTTAACCATACACAAGCTCTCTTCATCCATATAACTGTTATGTATAATATATACATTAGACTGCAACCATGCAGGGGCACTGCCTTGAAGAATTGTAGTTGAATTAACCCCAGTAATTATTTTTTTTCTAAGGCCACTACTTATTCCATTGGTTATATTCGTCAAACTGCTAAGTTAGAGGGATGTAAACATACTATCACCAGTTGTAATGGTGACCTTTTTTGGTGGGGGCAAATTTTCTGAAATAAATGACACTACTACTATCACGCATGTCAATATAAGGAGATATAAACACATGCACCTATAAATACAGACAGAGAGACAGACAGATAAAGATATGCAGTATATGTTTGAGGATAACTGTAGAAGTAACTCACCTTTCGATAAATTCCAAAAATGGATCCTATAGAAACCAAACAATCAATATTTGAAGAACCATCCAAAGGATCAAAGCAGACGATATATTTTCCCTAGAAAATATCAGAAACAAACAAAACATCATTAACCACAATATTGCTTCAGCTTATTTTGTATCAACTAACTCACTATTTTAGAGTAAGTTAAACAGGAAGTGGTAGCAGTTAAGCCTTTCCCAGAGCAGTATCTTATTTTATATCACATTTTATGAACATGTCATTGGTTAAGCAATGGTTCTCAACCATTTTTTTTTTTTATCTAAGGACCCCTTTGATTACAATTTTATTCTGGTGGACCCCACAAACCATTCAATGTTCAAAAACTAGTTTTATAGATACTTCTTTCAAAACTCCTAGTTTGATTTTCACATATTGTGTAGTTTGAACAATGTAAAATGTTAGAAAAAGAAACCTAATGTTTCTTGCAATAAATATATCTATAGCAAAATGGGAGTGGTGATGATGACAGTGATAGTGATGGTGATGATGGTGATGATAGTGATGATGGTGATGATGATATTGTTGTTGTTGTTGCTACTGTTGTTTAGTGTAATGTGGTACAATTTCAGCAAATTTACTGTTTCTTCATCAAAACTTATGGCAAATATCAAGTCCAGTTTCACTTTTAACTTCTTGTACAACCACTGTACAGCATGAAGTTGCATCAGACAACCAGTCCCAAAACATGATATAACAAGAATTGTGCTAACTTTATTGACATTCATTTTGAAATATGTAAGTCTTTAATGTAAAGGAAAAAATTCTATTCTCCTCCTCTTTCAATCATTTCCATTCTGTAACATTATCCTTTCAGGACTAGGTTGAACCTCCACAGGATTTGAACTTAGATCTAGGAACTAAACAACACAAGGTATTTTCTTTGCAACTCTGATTCTACCAATTACCACAAGCCAACACGTGTGTATCTATATGGTGATATGAACTGCAAGGAATAGCAGCCAAGGGCCTTCAAATTACACTCTACTTACTTAAATGGACATGTTGGAGAAAGTAACCCTTGATTCTGACTACATAAGGAAAAGATGAGATTGATCATGGCTGGAATGTCTGCTTGCTCAATTTAGGGCTGATCTGGGGTTAAACATCATCATCACAACCACCATAACTATAATAATTTTTAACATAGAAGGTCAGAAAACTGCAGGGAAGGGACAACTGATTAAATCAATCTTAACTGGTACTTTATTTTACTGATCTCAGAAGGATGAAAGACAAAATCAAGGTTCGTGGAATGCAGGTTATTTTGTCTGGCATTCTATAAGTTCCGTCAATCTGTCACCCCTCCATTTTAATAAGAGTAATACATATTTAACACTGTTTGACAGACCAGACCAGGGTAGGGATGAAGGAAAGAATTTATTTCTAGAAGTGTGTAACAATAATAATAATAATTAATTCTTTTTATTGGCTAATATAAATCAAAACATTAAAGGACAATACAAGACGAACAATAAAAATAATAATAATGCCTTCTACTAAAGGCACAAGGCCTGAAATTTTGGGGGAGGAGACTAGTTGATTACATTGACCCCAGTGTTTCACTGGTACATAATTATCAACCCCAAAAGGATGAAAGGCAAAGTCAACCTCAGCAGAATTTGAACTCAGAACATGAAATGAACTCAGAATGGATGAAAGGCTGCTAAACATTTTCCCCAGCATGCTTATGATTCTGCCAGCTTGCTACCATAATAATAATAATAATAATGATACACTCTAAGTTGTGACAACACGATGAGGTAACAAAAGTGCTACATTGAAAACTACATGAAATGAGCACAGAATGATGAAATGTCGCTAAGCATTTTGCTAATCAGGCTAACGATTCTACCAGCTCACTGCTTTCTTTCTACTACAAACACAAGGCCTGAAATTTTGTGTGAGGGGACTAGTCAATTACATTGACTCCAGTAATCAATTGCTGCTTATTTTATTGACCCCAAAAGGATGAAAGGCAAAGCTGACCTTGGCAGAATTTGAAATCAGACTGTAAAGACAAATGAAAAGCATACTAACAATTCTACAAGCTTGCTGTCTTAATAGTAATAATAAAGATCACCAGGATGTGGCAGCTGCAAGAGTCAAAGCATTGAGTTCGATACTCATCAGAGCATTGAGTTCGATACTACCCAACCTGAAGAAGAGTCTGGACACTTTAGAAATATCCTGCAATCTTGGTGTGTTGCAAAAATCAGTTTCATTTGGAACTGCATGCATACTACATAAAATGTTGTCTGTCTGAGGGCCTTGTTATGACTTGACAGACAGCACAAATCCCTGCTACACACTATATTTTCAATCTACATCACAGTATTGAATACTGTGTGATGTCTTCAATAATAATAATACCAAACTGAATCCTCACTTGGTTTTCGATTTCAACCTCAATAGCTTTCTCATTCTCTTCACTAACCATCAGGGCGGTCGTGAACGAAGATTTGAGCATGTTGATGAAAAGGTCATTGGACAGAATGTCCAACTTCTTGACCTCATCTCCAGACACATTGGAACCACCAGCAACACCAAATCTGAAAGGAGACAAAGCAACAGAGATAAAAACAACAAACAATACACTTCTGATAAACTTTTTCTAAATACATGATACACTCTGAGTAACAGTTCAGCCCATCCACAAAACGTTATTATTGACGATATGATAAAGCATCAGGTAAAGTGGCAAAAGGTGGAAGAAATGGTTAGTGGATAGTGTACCGATACAAACACAAAATCAGCCTCGTGTACAGCCTCACCTGACCAAATCAGAAACAGGTACCAACTAGATCACCTGAAAATGTTACATAAGATACAATCAGCTAAAGAGGGAGCCTCTACGTGGTCCGTTAGAAATAACAGCTAAATCCACATTAAAATTTACCTTAATATCTTAAAAAAAAAAAATAAAGAGCAGTTGAACAATGTAGTCCTAGATAACAAATGACAGGATGATCGTAGCTAGAGAATCTCTGATCGTGTCTTCTCAATCAAAGCTGACCAGGGGTTAAACAACAAGAACCCAAGTTAAACTAATTCAATGATGGAACCCCTACATAGTTGTTAGGCCTACCAGAAACAGCACCCAAATATCCCTCTAATCATACCATATTTTACCAACATTAGTAAGACTGTTTCACTAATGAGTTCTAATAATACATGTCTAGAACTGTTTCCTATAACTTGGAAAAGATCGGATTTCTTCCATACACTTAATTGCTATCGTTTTATTCCTAATTACTTTTATTACCCATTTCTTGGCTTTAAATTATTTTAGAAGAACAGAAGAAATTAATTTTTTAATTTCTTTCTTATTGCAGTAGAAAGTCAGAATACCAGCAGATGGAGATGAGCATAGAGAGAAAGAGAGAGAAGAGAGACAGAGAAAAGAATACACAAGGAAAAAGTAGAAAGTGGGAATATATGGAAAACGTGATGAGACAGAGAGAAAGTGAAGCATGCAGTGAAAGAGAGATGAAGGGAGAAATAGAGAGAGAAAGAGAAACAAACATACACACACACATATATATATATATATATATATATATATATATATATATATATATATATATAAATGAAGCGTACACAGAGAAAGCGCGAGAGAAAGGGGGAGCGAGACATATGTACGTACACGTGCGCGCGCGTACTGAGTGTGATGGCGAGGAGATGGTACCATAAACAATAAAAGCGATGAGGGTATAAAATTTCATGCTGATGAGTCAGTGAAGAGACAGAACAAGATGTGCGTGGGGGGGGGGGTAATTCAACAACAAGAATATGGAGTGTTTTGGAGAAATGGTTGATAATTCCATTATGATAGGTGTGCGAGACAATTATTTGCGATAAAGCCCAGGTAGAAGCTCTGTGGCGGATATTACGCAATATAAAAGATTCTAGAAGCATCAGGGGCGGGATGTAGTGAGAGTTATGGGCTTGTACTTAGCTGTGGTCTTAAGATTTTAAAGAGAGTGTGTGCGTATATGCGTTTGCATGTATGTGCTTATATGTATATGTATGAATGTATGTGTGTACATTAGTGTATATGAGTGAATGCGTGTGCTTGCGTGTATGTAAGCATGCGTGCATATTTGTGCTTGTATGCGTGTATATGTATATGTGTAAGCGTTTATGTGTGTATATAGTACGTGTGTGTATGCAATATGTTCGCACGCATCCATGTATGGTTAAAGGTTTAATATGATAAGGCCAAAATAACTTCTTTTTTTAATTTAACTGCAAGTATAACCATAATGGAAAGAAAAGTCATTAACGTTGAACCAGCATGGCCACAAACCGTAGCAAAATAAATAGAGAAAACAATGTTTAAGAAAATCTCTCTCAAAGAGAGCAAGGGAGAGAACTCCCAAAATCGTGCGCGTGTGTGTTTGCATGGATGTGTGTGTGTGTGTGTGTGTGTGTGGTTGTATGTGTGTACAGGTGTGTGCATGTAAGTGTATGTGCTTGTAAGTGTGTGTGCATTATGTGCTTGTGCGTGCGTGCATGCGCACGGATGCATGTATAAACGTGTCTCCATGCGTGAGTGTGCGATAGTTGTTCCAAACATAACCATCATGTGTTATTCAAACAATATCTATGCCCACGTTCTTCAATGTATTGAGTCCTACCTAAAATACCTTTAGTTATTTTGAGATGTTAAGGCGATAAAATAAGAGAGATTTAGCTACTCTTTCTAGACTTCCTGTTGGTTCCTAACAAGTGTTGGCTTTTGTAATAGTTAATTGTAGTCAATGAGTTTATTGGGATTAAATTAACACTTATTGAAATAATGTATCCGATATCGTAAAATTTTTGAATGTAATAACTGTTAATTTGGAAGAACATCCAGCTGTAGAAACCATGCCAAAGCAGACAATGGAAAACGCTAAAGTTCTCTGACCCGTCGGATCCTATCAAACCGTCCGACCCATGCAAGCATGGAAGACGACGCAAAAAAAGACGATGATGACGACGACGACGACGACGACGATAGTTATAAATATTCACGTTTGTCTGACGATTGGTTACGTATAAGTTTGGATAAGTCTTTAACTCAGAAGTCCCATTCTTCTTCTTCTTCTACACACACAGAGTCATTTTCATGAGTAAAAAAAAGAATGCACAGTACGTTAATAACCGAATTGTTAAAAGACTCCGACTAAATACATTAATTCCGTACTGTTTATTTACGGCTCTTTACATTCTGAGTTCAAATCATGCACATGTCAACTCTACTTCCTATGTCCTGTAGACGCTTAATATCTCTGTAATGCATCTTGGATGGGAAATGAATTACAGGTTGCAAGACGCAACGAAAATTTTAGAAAAATAAATGAGTGGAAATCGAACCGGTGCGTGTGTTAAGTAATAAGGCACTAAAAGAGAAGGACTCTCCCTAGGCACAATAAAATTACACAGATATGTATTTGATATAAAGGACCTAATACGGCACGAGGACTTATTCTAGTGACACCGTTGGTTATTTAACCTGAAGTTTGTTATTAAACAGTATTTGAAGACATAAAATGATGTACATTTTCCCCATCCAAAAAATGTCTGTACTACTAAAGCAGCGCGGACCCGAACGCGCAGTCGCGCGTCCGCGCTAACTAGTCGTGAATGGTCGATTCTAACCCTAACCCTAAACACATATTCATTTGCACACGCGGGTTAGGGTTAGGGTCGACCACTCAAGACAAGCTAGCGCGTACGCGCGACTGCGCGTTCGGGTCCGCGCTGCTTTAGTCTCCAAAAAAGCCTCTCTCTGGATCCTATTTTCAAAGCTGGGCCTCCTATAAGATTTGATGCACTAAAAACTTTGTCCTGAAATTAGGGTGCATCTAATATGCTCATGCGTCTTTTAAGCCATCCAGCACTGTAATTCCATTCGCAACTTGGTTGCATTATATGGATATAAATCAACCGAGTACTACTTTAGGGCTTCTTTATTTTATTAGTAGCCTAATAGAGCAGATCTATGATCAAATATGTTCTAGTCATAACTAATAGTATATTCTGGACTACATTGTTCAATATTTTCATCGTTTTTACCTAAGACGGTGCAGTGTGGTAAGGAAGATTAGGTTATTATTTCTAAAAGGACGAGTGCTACTGGGAAGGTTCCCACCTTGTGAGAATGAAGAGTTAAACAATCTCCTGATGAAGACAAAACAATTATAATTATAGAATATTCAATTAACATCTCAATATCTTAATATTGGTTTAAAATTTTGGTACAAAGTCAGCACTTTTAGGGGAGAATTAAGTCGGTTACACCGACCGACTCCAGTGCTTAACTGGTACTTATTTTATCGACTCTGAAAGGACGAAAGGCAAAGTTGACTGCCGTGTTATTCGAACTTAGAATACAAAGACGGACGGAATGCTTCTAAGCATTCGCCCGACATCGTAACGACTCTGCCAGCTCGCCGCCTTAACTATCAATTTTTATTAATTTGATGACAAAGTGATAAGCTAGTAGAATCGTTGGTACGCTGGGCAAAATGCCAAGCGATATTTCGTCACTCTTTATGTTCTGAATTCAAATTCCGTCGAGGTCAACTTTGCCTTTCTTCCTTTCGGGGTCGATAAAATAAGTACAAGTTGAGCATTGAAGTCGATGTAACCGACTTAATCCTCCCACAAAAGTGCTGACCTGATGCCAAAATATGAAACCAATATTAATAAGATATTATTGAGACGTTAATTTAATATTCTATAACTATCATTTTTTGGTCTTCATCAGGACCTTGTTTAACTCTTCATTCCACGGGGTCAATACTTGTTAACAGGGGAACTTTTCCAGTAGTACTCGTCCTTTTAGAAATAACAGCCAAATCTCCCTAGCCACACTCCACCAGCTAGTAACCCTTTTTTTTTCTGCGTTTAAAGAAAACACTTTTAGTGTGTATGTGTGTGTGCGTATACATACATGCATGCATATATACATATCTGTGTGCGCAGTGTGTGTATATGTGGATAGTTTTAAGAACTTTTTGAGATGAAAAATAAACTTACAAATCTCGAAGACCCGCTCTGCGAACGGCAGCAGAAATGGCCTTGATTGAAGTAAGAATCGAATTGATTAACTGGGTTAGAACTCCCGTTGCATGAGGATGTTTCTTCTCTTCGGTGAGTAAGAAACGTGTCAAGGTCATGTAATCAGTCTCCATGGTGCCTGGACTCAGAGACAGATGTGGTGTATACGTGCGAATTTATATGCGTGAGTGTGTGTGTTAAGAGGAGAAGAAATGGAAGAGAAAGAGGGAGATGAGGAAGGGTGCGAATGACGCGAGGAAGAGACAGTAAGATAATGACGGAGTGGTGAGGAATAAAGATTGAAAGAGACAGAGAGAGGAAGACAGGGAGGACGAGATGACGAGGAGGAGACAGAGAAGAAGAGGAAGAAATAGAAAGACAGACAGAGGGGAGAAGCGTTAAAAATAGAGAGATGGGGGGGGGAAGAATGCGAAAGTAGCAGAGAGCGAAAAGTAAAAGTACAAGATGACTAGAGGAGTGGGAGGAGAGAAATATAACATAAATGAGATGGAGTGATTGCTGTCATGAACAAAAGAAGTTTGGGTAGTTTAACGACCTTCACTTAGATTAAACTGGTCACTGAACGACCTTTATCTTGACAAACAAGAAATGACCTTCACCTTCACTGACAACCGCTAAGCAACTTTCCAGCTATTTCTGTAATATATCTTCCATTAGAATTCTATTCACATTACAATAATAAATATCTTTCAAAGTTGTTGGTGTTTTTCCCCTTCTCTTTCCATATGCATTTTTGTGAATATAGGTGCGGTATATTGAAAAGGTTAAAAAGATCGCTTCACAACCACGAGGGCCAGGTTCGATACCACTACGTGGTTTCTTGAGCAAATATCATTTTGAAAAATCACGGATCGATTCATACTTTGTGAATGAATTGAGTAGACGGAAAGTATATAGCAATCGGTTGGGTGATTTGTGTTCTGTAATTCAAAAAGTACAGCTTTGTCATACATCACACTGTCACGCTGATTCTGCCAGAAAATTACTTTATGGCTTTTTGTGTCTTCAGAATACTCAACCACATACATGTTAATTCATGTGCAGGTAATTCAGTGGATCACACAAGTAGGTCGTCATCGTCGAAACCGACGGGGATCCAGCGATAGTAACAAGGGCGATTGTATGTGACTCGGGATGAAGAAATACCACGAGTTATTTTCATGATCATTGAATTTGTTGTCTCTGCTTCCGTTAACATTTTGGCACCATAGGTAATATACATACTTTGCGAGACGAATTTTGGAGACGGAAACTATGCAAAAGGCTGTCGTATTTATATATTTGCCTTCGACTCCTGGATGGAGTCATAGAGGCGCCAAGATGGCATACAGTATTATCTTGAGTATATTTTGACCTAGAGGAGCCCATTACTCTACAGGTCTGACTTCAGCCGATTTCTTCTAGAAGACAGACAGACAGATGGAAAGGAAAAGAGAAGCAAGATACTCCAGTGAATGACTAGTAGTTTATTTGTTAATCCTTAAAAGAATGGAAGGCAAAATTGACCTCGGCGATATTTGAACTCACCGTTAAGCAACCTATCAGGCGCTCTGTGTGTGTGTGTGTGTGTGTGTGTGAATGTACGTGCGTGTGCGCACGAATGAGTCAATGTTTATACATGTCTAAAACCGGTGTTGTTCATGTTGAGTCCCCATTGATTCAGTTATTTGGCAGTAGAAAACGGGTCCAATCTATAACGAGGTAGGATCGAACCTATACATCGATATCAATACTATCCTCCTTGTTGTTTTATCATTCCGTCTTCTCCCAACCTGTTTACTGCTTTTTTTCCTCAAGACTTTGTGTGAAAAGGATATGAACAGTCTGTACCCACCAATCCTTTTTTTTTTCTTTTGTTAATTGAAACACTAACTACCAGGATATGTCACTCCTAACATAAGTTACTACGTCTAATATTTCCTGGTTTATTGTCAATGAATACCGGATCATCATTAAACATTGTACTAACTCGCACAAACCACACAGCTGTTTTTGTAGTCTCGCGGATTTTCCTTTCCTTTTTATTTTTCTGCTTTTAAACTAAATCTTTTGATATCTCAACATTACCATAATTAAACAGTCATATCAAGAATTTCATATTTTGTTTTCAATATTTCGGGAATTTTTCTTTTGTTTTGTCCTTTTCTTCTTCGATAAAACAAACAAGAAACTGAAAGAAATCCTGGGGTCGATACGATCGAGTAAGGAACTATTAAAAGGGACCCCCCCCCCCCCAGCATAACCGTAGTTGAACGACTGCAACTATTAAAAATGATAAAATACTATACAGTACATGTTAAATATCAAAGTGTTCTGTGTCGTACATTCCTAGCTTGAGGACTAAAATCCGCTTCATAGTAAATATAGTCAATAATTCAACACGATGTAATAATAACTATACTTACGAGTCCTTAATCTACTTTAAAATAACAATACTGGAATACTTTGCTATTCAAAACGATAAGTATTTCATCACATCGTTACGTATATGAATTTGTTTTGCAAGATTCCTGATGTGAAAGCGTATGTTGAAACAGAAATCGTTATATTTCGGGACAGTCATTTTTTTTTTTTTTTTTTGCCAAATGAACACACGCACTATCGTCACACATCTCTGACCTCTTCAGGTCAGTCAGCCAGCCATCCATATATGCATGATGCAGGTGCAGGCGTGGTTGTGTGATTAAGAAACTCGCTATGCAACCACGTGATTTCAGGTTCGGTCCCACTGTGCAGCACCTTGGGTAAATGTTCTGTACTATAGCCCTGGGCCAACAAAAACTTTGTGAGTGAATTTTATAGAGAAACGGTGTAGAAGCCCATTGTGTGTGTGTGTGTGTATCTGCCCCTCTCCCATCCCCACATCGATTGACAACCAGTGTTGGTTTATTTACGTCCTCGTAACCTGGTGGTTCAGTAAAGTGAACCGATAGAATAAGTACAAGATCGATTTGTTCCACTAACAACTCTTCAAGGCGTGCCACAGCATGGCCGCAGTTCTATGACTGACAGAAGTAAAAAAAAAAAAAAGATAAACACACACACACACACTTTGACACTCAAGCACATACTCAATCTTAATTACGTATAACGCAATGAATCCTATCCAACTTGACTTAATTTTAATGTGTATGTTTGACAAATTGTGACGATGAAATCTCGAAACAACCCGTGGTAATAGAAGATATAAATGTACAACACAAACTACGATATCGTTAAAAAACAAACTGAATTTTTTTAAAGAAGTACATTGGCTATCTCCCTTTCCCTCTCTTACACACACACACATTTCGTTTTTTTATTTGATTTGCAAGATTATGTGAATTCGTGTGTTGAAGCATATTTTGGATCTTTGTGATTTGACGGGCAACACTTGTTTTCTTAACGAAACACTTTCAAACTTGGGACACTGGTAGAATGTGTCATATAAAACAATTTCTTCTCTTAACCTTCTTAACAAAAAATTGTACATCGCAAGTTATTTCATGTTAAAGTTGTCGTATTTCTGTAATTTCAACCAATCACTGACGTCTATTCAGCTGAATACAGTTAGTGCTGTTCGGTGTCAAGTGTGTTATTCCCTGTTTAATTATATCATTATTCCCTAGTAAGGGTTTAGGGTTTTAGGGTTCGGGTTTTAGGGTTAGGATTGGGGTTAGGGTTGGGGTTAGGGTTATGGTTATGAATTATAGGGTTAGAGTTAAGGTTATGGCAAAAATAATCATAACCCTAACTCTAAAACCCGAACCCTAACCCTAAAACCCTAAAGCTAAAACCAGTACAAACGCACGAACGATGTCATAAATAACAGTGACACGGATAGTTTTTGTTGACAAACAACAGCACTAATTTTATTCAAGGGAAAAAATCCCGTAACACCGTTGTTTACATTCCACGGCATAATTGTTTTCACCTCAATAGACGTCAGTGATTGGTTGAAATTACCGAAATACGACAATTTTTTTACATGAAATAACTTAGAATACAAAATTTTTTATCTGTTCTATAACACAAAATATACAAGTATTCGAAGTTTGAAAGTGTTTCGGTACCAAAAACACTACAAAAAAAAAATGTTGCCCGTCAAATCACAAAGATCCCATACTTTATTGTGTCTGGACACAAATGATATATATATATATTCTTTTATTTGTTTGAAAGGTTTTAGTCGAACAAATCGACCCCAAGACTTATTCTTTGTAAGCCTAGCACTTATTCTATCGGTGTCTTAGGCCGAATTGCACACACACATTTCTACACACACACAACGGTTCTCTACACAGTTTCCGTCTACTAAGTTCATGGGAGGTATGGGTCAGCCAGGAGATACAAGACATTAGCCCAAAGTACCATGAAATGAGAATGAACCGGAGACCTTGTAATTGCAAAACGAGCTTCATTACCACACAGCCAAGCCTGCTCCGCTTTATTTATTATCTGATTGAATTATATATAATTTTATTCAAAGGAAGTTTTTCAATAGAATTTATTTTTCGATATAGGAGCATTGTAGGTCTATTGTATTTTATATTAGTTTATATTTCAGTACTCACGAAGTACTTATCTGCATAAAAATCGTTTATCATCAGATAGCAAAATTTCTTAGACCAGAGTTTTAAAAAATTGGTTCGTTAATCAAGATGGTGGGGGGCTGACATGATACTTATAAATACAAGTTCAAAAGTTCAAATTTGCAAGGGAGACGACCTTCATGGACCAGTTATCACGGAATCGCAATGATCGTCTCCCTTGGAATTGTAACGTGTAATATGATTCACCTGGTAAACTGCTAGGGATTATTTCGTTAGCTTCTTGAGATTATCAAGTGAACTTCATTTTGCTTTCTTTCGGTCAGCAACATGGGGCTGAGAACAACTACCTCAAGAAAGAGTTCTGTAGGCAAAATAATGTAATAAGGGGAAAACTTCGACCGATTAAGATTATCTAGACAATGAGAAGATAAAAACTCCTTCTAGGGGTGTTTCAAAATCTAAAAACACTGAGAAAAGATAAACACGATGAGATCATTTAATTGACAAATTTGGTAAATACTGACTGGAGTAATGGACATCTTTGAGTGTTGCTTGACCTCATCATTGAAATATTTGACCTCATCATTTGGTAAATTCCTTTACCACTATGTAGTTTCGAGTTCAGTTACACTGGGTGACACCTTACGCAAATGTTTTCTACTTCAGCCCTGGGCCGACCAATGCTTTGTGCGTGAATGTGGCAGATGGAAACTGTATGGAAGCCTTTCATGTGTATGTATGTATGTATTTGTTTTTATGCTCAGTTATCATAAAATCTGATGGATTACTCTATACTTTTATAAAGTACAAATTTATTATTCTTATACAAGAATGTTGTTGATAGTGACTTCGAAGTTTCGGCCAGCTAAGCAATCGTCGGACTGTCCGATGATGATTTAGCTGGCCGAAACATACATACATACATACATACACAACAGATACATACATACATACACAACAGATACATACATACATACATACATACATGAGTAGTATAAAATATGGATTCAGAAAATCATGCGACTATCATAGTAAGCTCCTCTAACGGACTTGGCTATCAGTCCACGTAGTAATCAATTACAACGTAGTGTAATGTAAAGTGTTCGCGTAACTGAAAATCCAGAAAATCCGAGCGATATATTTTTTGTGTGAAGTGTAAAGCACATGAAAAGATGGCCTCCCGACTAAATGGCACAAAATCACTTACAGACATATTCCCACCTCTGGCCCATAAGTACACTGTCTCTTCTCTCTGTTCTTTCTACTACTACCATAATGGTCTCTGCTCCTCGGAACTAGCTACGATTATGTCACATCTGCTCAGGTATTTCCGTTCCAGCGTCTCTCTTTGTTACATCACCCTTGATGTGTCCGAACTCCCCCACCCACTCGCCAGGCCCCGCAGTAACTAGTATGTCTTGTCCTTCCTTTCCTGAACACCAGCCATCTGGAACTCCCTCTCTACGAGTATCTATTAATGGTTCAAGAGAAATATTAGCAGCAGCAAGCTCATCAGTGTCGGGGGAGGGGGTTACAAAGGATATGGGCACTGTCCCTTCCTCCAGCAAGTAATAAGATAAACACTTGTCAATGTTATCAACTGAGTAGAGAATATAATGAGGTCTAATAAAATCGAAACATGACCGAGGTTTTCTCTCAATCTTTCCTGTGTGGTAGGAGGTTTGTCTTCCATTCACACGGTTCCAGGTTCGGTCCTATTGCGTGGCACATTGGACAAGTGCCTTCGACTATAGCCTCAGGCTGATCAAAGCCTTGTGAGTAGATTTGGTAGATGAAAACTGAAAGAAGCCCGTCATGTGTATGTGTATATATTTGTCCCCCACCAACGATTGACGACCGGTGTTGGTGTGTTTACGCCCCCGCAACTTAGCGATTCAGCAAAATACGACGATAGAATAAGTACTGGGCTTTAAAAAAATAATAAGTACTGGGGTCGATAAATTCTTCAAGGCGGTGCCCCAGCATGGCCGCAGTCTAATGACTGAAACAAGTAAAAGATAAAAGAATCTACATTGTTTTATATTGATCAACAATTCAATTAACTGAGCTGATTGGAGTTATCTTCCTTACTGGACTTTAGATTTTAAACACCACAATAGGGAGGTTTTGTTTATTAATGGCTTGAATAATTTCAGTTGATCATTGTATTACATATGTGAGATTTAATGGTATTTTTAAAAAAGGAACAGGGACACAAGGGTGAGAGAATGAGGGTGAGAGAGTGTGAGTGATAGAGAGTAGAGCGAGAGAGGATGAGGATGAGATAAAGTAAAAGAGTGTGGGAGAGACAGTAAGATCAGCGTGAGTGGGGTGAGAGAATGAGATAAGAGAGTGAGCATGAAAGAAAGGTAAGAAAGGGTAGGTGAGATAGGGTGGAGTAAGAGAGAATAGTGAGAGGTGGTAGTCGTGGTGGTGAGAGAGAGTTAGTGACGTAAGAGTGGGAGATGAGAGAGAGTAGGGATAGGAAAAGTAAGAAAAAGCATTTAATGTAAAAATAAAAAAACAATATGAGAAAAATTATCTAAAAACGTAAAATACAGTAAAAATTCAGCATGATTTGCTTTAAATATCCACTATAACAGCAACAATAACAACTACAACACATTTAGAAACTTCTGATAAAACGATATGCTTTTCTGATAACGTGAAATAGGATACTATTGACCTCTATTAACCTGATAGGCACAGTGAAGGAGCCTTACACTAAAAATAACAGCTAAATCTTTCTCAAACTACACCCTAATATCTTGAAAAAGTGGAAGAGATGAATCTAATGTAGACTTTTAGATCCTTAAAAAGAGACACAAATGGAGTCGCTAGGGCGATTGTCCTAATCGGAGACTTCGTTTTAATTAAAATGTCAGAGTTGGCTGTTTTTTTCTTTGACACCCAGTAGTGACCAGAATCATTAACTTTATTATTCTTTCTTTTCGTTACTACGAGCGTAAATTTCAATTAATTAACATTTCTTAGATCACGACATTAAGTATGTTAGTAATGACTTAATAAGTGTGCTGCCTGGAATATTTATGAGAATTGCTAGTCAGTTAATGTGTTTATCTGTTTATAAACTGGTGAGAACGTCTGGCTGACGAATATCGATAAGAAATCTTAAATTAAAGGTATCAAACCACTTTAAACGGCTGACATTGAAGAAGACTCTCACGTAGCCGTTAGCTTTTTACTAGACACAACAGTCAAATTTCCATTAAATCACACCTTACTATCTTAAACAAAGACAAGGACGACATATTAGAAACGTAGCATGCCTCCACATGTGTACCCCTTCACCAATTTTGTTGCCTCAGAACTTCCAGAAATATGGATATTTTTGTATGAAATTTTCAACAAATACTCTTCAGATGGTGTAGGTTCCGATTATACCAGAATTTGTCGTAAAAAAATTTCTTTACGTATTTTTAATGAAATTTTCTATAAATATCTTCCAGAGCATGGATTACGATTATATCGGAATTTAATATGAAAAACAAAATTGGTGAACTCGTGCACATACATACTGACATACATCATATATATCTACAAAATAAAACTAGAAATTTCGAAAGCAAAACTGTGGTGTGCGTTAGTGCGCGAGCGAGCGAGTGTATGTGTGCGTGTGTGTATGTGTGTGCTCACCAGTTTCCTTTTCCATATCAAATTCCGATATAATAGTAATTTACACATACTGATTCATAATTGGAGAAAATTTCATACGAAAATACCCATTTTTTCGAAACTTTTGAGGAAACCAATCAGACTCATGAGAATTTTTCGAAACTCCTCACCCAACCCTTGGAAAAAAGTTTTGAACATATTCCGACATAATCGAAATCTCTACCATCTGAAGCGTATTTGTAGAATATTTCATTGAAAAAATATCGGAAATTATGAGGCAACAAAGTCAGGACGGGGTGCACACATGTGGAAGTATGCCGGATACAGTATGTAGTGACTTCATGTAGGTATAGCGTGGATTCGATCCTCGACATGTGCGTAGAATAACTTTACCAAATATTTACATCAAAACACATTAATTAATACAAGACACGAACAAGCACTGAGATGTTTACACGAACGCCCCAGAAACAATTGAGCTTGATATAACAAAGAGAATAACATAACCTAAACATAAAAATATTTAATAACCATCATTACTAAAATCAAACAAAACATATGCCTTATCCAACGTATAGCACAAATTATGAGCAGCCCAACCCCAAAATGAATATAAACATACATGAAGCCTTCAACATAAGCACGACACAATCGTTAAAAGAAACAAAGAGCTTTACAAAAGCAATAATCTCGACCTTAACATATTTTAGACCAATTCCTAACTTCGGACTGCGACTTGGGGTGAAGTTGAGGTCAATAGCATATACTTATAAATAACAACATTCCCACCTCCGGCAAACAATAACTAGCAAAAATTTACTTCAGTCGGCTCATTTCGAGGGTGACCAAATCGACGGACTCTGATGAAGCGGCACCGACACTATTGCAAAATTGCGTTTGCAACAGTGAGTAGTCGCTCGCTGCAGCGGAAATACGTGTAGGTCATTATAATATGCTGCATATAACTATAAAATAAATTTTGTGGATGTACAAGTCTCCATACTCTTTATTACTCCTACTCGATAAGGCTTAGCAGTACTAATTTGTTCCCAATCGATAAAATAGCTATTGTTTTTGCCTCTAATTGAAAAAAGTTGACTGGGGTGAAGCTGAGGTCAACAGCACATACTTATAAATAAATTCCGAGGCTTCCACCTCGCCCCACTCCGTTTTCCGGACCCAAAAAAGAGTTTTGCAGCATATTAGGTCACCGGAATTCATTCAACGAAAAAAAAAAAAATTTTATTTCCAATGATTCCGGGATATGGGGGGGGATCTGATACTCACCCACCCCCTTTTTCTCCGAACAAAAGTAAAGAGTTTGCAGCATATTAGTAGGTCAGGGTACTTGATTCCACACAAAAATTCCGAGTCTTTTGGGGTTTTTTTAATTATTTTTTCTTAGTGAAAATCGTGCGGGTGAAAGAATCAAATAATACCTAAATAACAACACTCCCAGCCCCACAGAACACTTACTAGCAAAAATTTACTTCAATCAGTTCACTTCGAGGATGACCAAATGGATGGACCCTGATGAAGCCGTACCGACAATATTGCAAGGCTGCATTTGCAACAGTGAGTAGTCGCTGCAACGGAAACACGTGTAGGCCATTATGTTGTATATAACTACAAAATAAATTCTGTGGATGTACAAGTCTCCATACTCTTTATTATTATTATTAATATAGCCGTTAACTAGATCTGAACTGAGAGCTAATACGGTATCCGCTCGGATATTATATCCCTCCAAACTCACTTATATATATACATATATATACAGAGAGAGAGAGAAAGAGGGGGGAGACAAACATACATACTTGCGTTGTAGCCATACAAACATTATATATATGTAGTGAAACTACCTATCGCCATTAGATACAAAACTGCTATCGCCATTCTTCTCATTTAAATATAAACAAGCGCGGGCGTAGCGGAGAACCCATCTCCTTGTCATCACGTGACTGATTAATATTCGAAGCGGCAACTTCTTCGAACCGTTCCCGCCAGAACGCAAACTGACCAATCACAGCCCTTAATAAGGTCACGTGATAGTGTTTTTCTACTACGGTCTTGGAGCCCCCTTAACCCTTTAAATAGAGCAACTCATACCCATCAAATTTGTCTCGGTTCAGTTCTCTTTGAGATCTGTTCCGTGTACCACACGACAGCAACAGCAGCGGCAGCCAGCGACACATCAACAGCTTCGTCCAACAATGACCACCAACTACGCCGCCACATCAGCAACACGAGTCTACGACTACTAACCAGCATCATCGTCATGACCAACACGATTCTACGATTACTACTAACCAGCATCAATCTCCACCAGCGTCTACACGACTTTCTATGTACACCAAACTAAACCACCGCGGCACATCTCTCTCTTCGATTCTGTTAGGTGACTCAGCTTCACCACGATAAATAAACAGACAAGAGACGAACATCTGCATAACAAGAATCACGGCCCGGCATGGAAGCCACCACATCACAACTAGTGATCAGCAGTGCCACACACAGCCTCAACTCCCTTCACATACAGACTCATACTAATGTGTACTCAGGAACTGGTATAAATGCTCACGGTTACTGACTCTCTTTCTATCTGCTGTAATATCTCACATAAACATACATGTATCACTCACATACATACTTTTCTTTGTATGACGGCCTGTCTTTGATTATGTTCTTATATGTCGCATTCACACTCTCACACAGACATACACTTTAATGCCAGAATAAATATTTCTGTTATTCATCTTATACGGTTGTGGTCTTTCATTACTGGTCATCTATGTTATCGTAGCATAACATTATTTGTATATCATCATTTGATATATTATTTTGTGTTCGACCGTGTGACGCGTATAAATAAAAGGAGTCCTCTGTTTTTCCATTCGTCACCATTTCACCTTTCTGAGTTCGCACGGTCGTTCCCACACACACATATATATATATATATATATATATATATATACTCTTTTACTTCTTTCAGTCATTTGACTGCGGCCATGCTGGAGCACCGCCTTTAGTCGAGCAAATCGACCCCAGGACTTATTCTTTGTAAGCCTAGTATTTATTCTATCGGTCTTTTTTGCCGAACCACTAAGTTACGGGGGCGTAAACACACCAGCATCGGTTGCCAAGCGATGTGGAGGGGGGGGGGGGCGACAAACACAGACATATATATATATATATATATATACGACGAGCTTCTTTCAGCTTCCGTCTACCAAATCCACTCACAAGGCTTTGGTCGGCCCGAGGCTATAGTAGACACTTGCCCAAGGTGCTACGCAGTGGGACTGAACCCGGAACCATGTGGCTGGTAAGCAAGCTACTTACCACACAGCCACTCGCACACATATTTATAACACAGTAATCTCTCACCATATCGCGGTTTATTATTTAACCTTACGTCCATTCCTCTGTGATGCATTTATAATAAAATGAATATATACAAATTATAAAAACAATAACAAAAAATATACAGTACAGTACTATTTCTACTTCGCGGATTTTCACCTATCACGGGGTGTTTTGGAAGGTAACACCCGCGATAATCGAGGGATTACTGTAGTGCAATATATATAAAACCATGTTATATATGGTTCCTTCACGCTTATAAAATATGCTGCTATGTTACAGCGATTAAGAATTAGAACACGAGACAACGATAAAAGATATCTAGTGGTCGCTCGGTCTGCTAGAAATAACATCCTTTGGTCTTAACAGAAGAAAAAAAAGAACACACTGAAGAATCTCAATGTTGGATATAAAAAAAAAGATTGTTTAATCACGGATGGAACGCCTCTGAGTTAACATGGATTGCTGTGGTCCTAGGCGTGCTGTGCCTGGGAAATTGACCGGAAGGGCATGGTTGGAATGCTTTAAATCATAAGAGCTGACCTGGGGCTAAACAACGAAGCATCGAGGTAGGAATAGTTAGCTGTTAGATACTGACTCTTATAATTTTTTGAAAAATATAGAAAATGAACATTCAAAAGGCGGAATGATCACCACTGGATTGCTTTTGATCATAGAGTCTTCTCGTTTAAGAAAACCTGGGGCTAAAAACAACATCAACAACAATAACAACAATTATTATTCAGTTTGATTCATCCTTCATCGATCTACGGTTGATAGAAGGAATATGTTACGCATATGGGTGCATTATTTCAATCGATTGTTGTTGTCGTTTAGTCCCATCGAGCAGGGCGATGATAAAAAGCTTTCCAACCGTGACAATCCTACCTTTTTTTATATTTATGTCAACATTGCTCAATGAACACTTCCAGTTTTTCAAGATGGCAGAGTGTAATTTGAGGAAAGTTTGGTTCCTATTTCTAGTCGGGTGAGCGACCATTTAGAGCAGTATTATAAAGTATTATAGCACTTTTTATTAAAAATACTAGTTAAATCTTTAAAAAATCACAGCCTACCATTAGTAAATGTGGTCTTAGGAGTGCTGTACCTGAGAAATTGATCGGAAGGGTATGGTTGGAACGCTTCAAATCATAAGGTCTTATATGACCTTCGGGTGTCTATATAAATGGTTAATGCACGCAAAGCAACGAGAGAACCTCGGAAAATTCACAAGATCCGAGTTTTCCCCCATAACTTTTAGGAAAATGGGGGTTTTTTCAATGAAATTTTACATAGATACCTTTCAAACGGCATACATCACGATTATAAAGAAATTTGTGGAGAAAATCTTTTCCAAGAGGGTGGGGAGAGGATTTCGGAAAATTCACAAGATCAGAAATTTTCCCTTGTAACTGTATATATATATATATATATATATATATATATATATATATATATATATATATATATATATATACAGATAGATAGAGAGAGAAAGTAATAACGAGTGAATGAGAATAAAGCGTAAAAATAACTGAAGATAAAATGAAACCGAATTGAAGCCAAAACATTAAAAATTATTGGAAGTGGGTAGAAATATACACTACATAGTATAGTAGTATTACGCTTAGGGTATCTGTAGAAAGTTGAATGTGATTTCGGAATATAACGAGAAAAAATCCTGACCTTGGGAATTTTCCGAAAGTCCTCTCCCCATCTCAAGATTTTCCTCACAAGTTAGTTTATAATCGTAATGTATGCCGTTTGAAAGGTATTTATGTAAAATTTCATTGAAAAAAAAAACCCATTTTCCTAAAAGCTATGAGGGAAAAACTCGGATCTTGTGAATTTTGCGAGGTCCTCTTCCCACCCTCCCGTTGCTTTGCGCGCATTTTTTTTTCTTTTCATATTCGATTCCAACACATTTTTTTTTTTTTTACACCTGTAGTACTATTTGTTTCTGATCTTCGTTTCCGGGTCAAGTTGTAAGCATTAACCAATTTTGTTGTTAGAATTTATGTGCAATAAATTAGTTCTACGTCTACAATAGACAAAATATTTCAACAATTCTTTATACAATTCCTAATATCTAATTATAAAAATATAACAGGATTTTTTAAACATCGAATGGTTAAGGGGGTCCACCCGAGTAAAATAGGAATCAAGGGGGTTTATAGGAAAAAATAATGGTTGAGAACCACTGGTTTAGAGGATCTCTTGTGGTTCAATATAACCCCAGGTAAACTATGATCAAGCAGACCTATGATCAAAATAATCTCATCCGTAGCCTTTACGTCCTTTGGGGAGTATTTAGGACTACATTATCTACCGTATGTTACCCCTTTTGTGTATTTTGCTCAGTGACTTAACCAAGGAAGCATTGATGACCCTTTTTATGAGCTACGAGACTGCTGGGTGGATTGGAGGAGGATGTCACTCTTTGATCGAAGACCTCACCTGAATGCATCAAAAGGACCAGGTGGTAGTGGTGGCGGCAGCTTTAAACTAGAGAAAAAAATTAAGCGGGCTATCCCAAAACGAAGAGGTTTGATTTGAGGTAGGTTTGGTTACCATTTCTAGCTTGCCAAGCGACCAACCCTACGCTCTCTTGTACCGTGAGTGAGAGGTGTCAACTGGTATGTATCGAAACATGTGTGACAATGTCAACAAAGGTGTTTGTTGCAAACGTAAATCCAGAATCCCAATTTTCTATGACACCACAAAGTTAACGAAGTTACAACACCAGCCACGCAGGTCTGCAAGGCTTGATTTAACAATCAGTGTGTGTGCGTGCGTGTATATGTGCGTTTGAGAAGGTGTGTGTGTGCGATGAGCCATCGAAAAGCCGCTTCGTGTTCGCTCGACATGCTAGATATAGAGCCAAATCTTCTCCAGATAACACCTTGCTGTCTTAAGACAATGAAGCCCTTACATACTGTACTCTTAAAGGAAAGACGGGATCGAGCAATCTTTTGATGGCCACGGCTGGAATGCTTTAGACCATAGGGTTGCTCGGTCAGGGTTGACACACACACAACAATAATGTGGGTACTACTAAAGCAGCACGGTCCCGAACGCGCAGTCGCGCGTCCGCGCTAGCTAGTCGTGAGTGGTCGATCCTAACCCTAAACACGTATTCATTTGCACACGCGGGTCGGGGATAGGGTTAGGATCGGCCACTCTAGACTAGCTAGCGCGGACGCGCGACTGCGCGTTCGGGACCGTGCTGCTTTAGTAGTACCAATAATGTGTGTGTGTGTGTGTGTGTGTGCGCGCTGGGGGAGGGCTGCTTGTGAATATATATGTGTGAGATAGTGTATGTATGAGATGAGCCAACGAGAAGCTGCTTCGTGTTCGCTCGACATGCTAAAAATAGCAGCCAAATTTCCTTCAGATCACACCTTACTGTCTTAAGACAACGAAGTCCTTACATGCTGTACTGTTAAAGAAAATATGGGATCGCGCGATAGCCACGGTTGGAATGCCTTAGACCAGTGGTTCTCAACTGGGGTCCACATGAGCCTTGGGGATATTGTTAAAATTTATATGCAATAATTTGGTTATACTTCAAGACAACATTTTAGCATTTTTTTTAATACGATTCCAAATAATATTTAGTTATAAAGATTTAATTGGATGTTTTAAACATTAAATGGTTACGGGGGTTCAGTGAAGTAAAATAGGAATTAAAGGAGTCCAGAGGTAAAAAAAAAAAAAAAATGGTTGAGAACCAGTGCTTTAGATTATAGGGTTGTTCGACCAGGGTTGGTCTAACGCTAAACAACAATAATGTGTGCATGTTTGTATACAAAAATATTCTTTTCAGTCGGCAGATGAAGACGACAATGCAAGTAAGAGAGATCAACTGTGTTGATCTACCAGGAGATGAAATAAACAGTATGTAGCGTAAATATACCCAAAGATCCGGTACTAAGAAACACAACATCGCCAGTAATAGTAAAAAAGATCTGATCAGGGTCCCATACGATATTTGCTCCAGTTCTTTAATTCTGAGTTCAAATCCAGCCTAGATTAGCAGAGTCATTCATCCCTCCGGAGTCGATAAATCAAAGTACATGTCAAGTACTGGCCTTGTGTCAAAATTAGAAATAATTATTATTATTATTAAGATACGTTAGCACACCGAAAAAAATGCTTAGAGATATTGCGTCAGTCAATGTTTTGAGTTCAATTCCGCTTAGGTCGACTTTGCTTTTCATCCTTTCGGAGTCGATGAAAAAAGTACCAGTCAAGCACTGGAGGTCGATATAATCAACTTACCCCATCCCCCAAAATTCCAGCCCTTTTGCTAATAGTAGACAGAATTATTGTTCTTATCATCGTCAAGGCGGCGAGCTGGTTGAATCGTTAGCACGCCGGACGAAATGCTTAGTATTTCGTCTGCCACTGTTTTGAGTACAAATTCTACCGAGGTTGACTTTGCCTTTCATCCTTTCGGAGTCGATAAATTAAGTACCAGTTGCGTGCTAGTGTCGACTTAATCGATTGTTCCCCTCCCCCAAAAAAATTCAGGCTTTGTGCTATAGTGGAAAGGATTATTATTATCATCATTGGTTCGCAGAAACCACAAAATGTCAGACAAATATGATATTTACAGAAAATTGAGTTTATGATTAAAGTTCAAAAGACTTGTTACGTGTCTTTCTTCTTTTCTCCCTTGGGATAGCATTGTAAAGCAGGATTTAATTTCTCTTGACAATTATACTTCCTTATTTCGATGAATATGAACGAGAGAAAAGTACATAACAGGAAGGGGAAAAAAATCTTATACATCAATACCATGGGTAATATTAAAATAACGAGTCACATTCTAACTAAAATTTGAGAGCGTAGTTACAGTCTTAAAACTAACGCGGTTGATGCTGCTGTTGGATAAAACAAGGAAAGTAAAACTCTCTCAAAAATGTATTTCGTGGGCTTAAGTTTAGCATGTTGAATATAAAAGAAAAAGTACTTCGTGGCCCCTATGACTAAAAACGGTTTTCTTTAACGACAAAAAACTAAAGAAAACTAGAGATACTTTTCCTTAAAGTTTTTCTCGATCGTTCGATAAACAAAGTTATTTTAAATAATCTATACATAATTTAATCAAAAATATTAACCAGTTCACATTTCAACAACGTATGTTTTTACATATGAACTTATTGTCTTTAAGTTTTAATCAGCAAAACTTAAGGGTTACCAGATAAAATTTATAATTACGTACAATTTATGTATCCCCGCTTTCCTCACAGCACACGAGACAGCTTTCACTGCCGTTAGGATAGCATTTAGCAACTGTGTCAGATCTCCTTTCGCATCAGGATATTTTTTCTGTTCTGCTAAAACGAACCTCGTTAAAGTCATACAGTCTGTGTCCAAACTCATGGCTTCTTGTGGGTTTGTAAATTTTTTGTGGTTTAGGACGGAAAAATTAGCAGAGTTTCTGCACTCGCTAGTAAAAAAGAAAACGACTACAGGTGGTTGAATCGACTGACAAAAAACAGCAAACAAAAAAGTCGTGTGACCCACAAACAAGATTGTATATAGAATAGGGGTGGGGTTTGTCAACGTGGATTGGACACAAGTAGGCAAAAGAAACTGACTAGAACTAAATTATATTACACAGAGAGCCACTGTAAGTCGTTGATTCACAAAACTTGTTAATTACAAGATAAGGGTGGTTAGTAAGGAAGACAGAGGGGGCGGTGTTTTGCTTTGCCGATTGTTTATAAAAGTTTTCCTTTCCTCCCTTCCTCTCTTTCTTCAAGCACCAGCTGTCGTATCGCCAGTCGCTACTACTACCTCTACCGTATGATGTGTATCATGTTGGTTCAACTGTTAAGGATTTTGATTGGTCAGACAGAGTACACCCTTGACACGAGATAAGAATGACTCGAGTCAACAAAAGCGCCTCTATGTGGTCACTCGACTTGCTAGAAAATGCTGCCAAATCTCCCTCAAATTTCAACATATCTTCCAAAAACAGACACATTAAATTGTCCTGGATTACTTTCACATCGGAAAAAGACTGGATGGTCATGGCTGGAATGTCTTTGATCAATCAGGTTTGAGCAGGGGTTAAACAACATGCGTATTAAGTGATCCATATAAATCATGCACATTTTCTTTCTTTATTTCAGTTTTTCTACGAGAAAATTTTACTACACCGCCTCGCTCAATTTGTCACCATTTCTGAAGAAAAAAACGTTATAAGCTATCTCCAGCGACCCTTTCCGCGGAGCAATGTCGTCGGTTCCTGGAAAGAGAGAGAATATTCGTCCCAGTATTTAATGAATACTTTATTTATCAACCTCCATCTACGAAAGAATTAAAAGTGAAATTGATGTCGATGAAATTTGAACTCAGATTGCAGTGAGCTAGAATAAATAACACCAGGTACTTTATCCTATGTTCTATCGATGCAGCCAGTACATTTAGTCATCAGAATTTTTAATACAAACTAGTCGATGATTGGCCGAATTAATAAATAGCAGTGAGACAGTCAGCTGGCAGAGACCTTAGCACGCTTAACATAAATGTTTTGCGGAATATATTCTGGTTCTTTGTGTTCCGGGTTCAAATCATGCCGTAGTCAGTTTTGCCTTTTGTACTTCGGAGATCGATAAAATCGAGTATGAATCAAATACAATGGTCGGTGTATTCGACTGAGCCCATTCGTATATATTATTACTAATCAGCAAAATGAAATGACATTCGTTATTTTGCTCGTAACAAACAGTTTAATGCTCGGATAAGCTATTGTTGTTGTTTAATCTTGGGTCAACCTTGAGGAAAGACATTCAAACCATGACCATTTCATTCATTTTCCCTGACTGCATTATCCAAACTAACCCTCTGTAGCATAGACTCTGGTGAAATTCCTCTCTCCCATTTATTATATATTCATGCATTCCAACGTAGCAGGGAACAGCTAGCCTTTGGCTGCTATTTAGATCCCGTTGTGTCCACTACTCTGATTGGTATTGGCGCAATTTGTCTCTTACTCGATTGCACCAACTGCCGCGTTTAAACAGTCGGAGGCTCTAAATAGGATCACGTAGGACAGCCTGTTTACAACCCTGCTTTAGCCTACGGCTCCTTATAAAAAAAACTCAGCTTTTCCTCGTCCCGAGGACTTTGGTTCCGAACCTTTTAAGGTTTAGCCACTGACCACAAAGACACAGCCAGTTCCAGCGACAACGCCAGACGACACCACCACCACTACCACAGCAGCCACGTTGAGACCAACTTTGTTCAACATAATTACGGTAACTTCCTTCTTCGTCGCCACCATCATGTCCTTTTTAACATCGTCAATATCATCCCTCTACGTACACAGCTCAGCAAGCAATTCACCCAGGTTCCAACAGTTCACTGTTCGTGAATTATTTCACCACGGATCAACAGCGAATATACAACCTGCATGAACTCTTGTACAAGCATCATAGCCACGGCTTCACGTACGAGATGTACCTGTAACTGGCTCAGCATCATGACCGCGACGTCTTGATACAGTTTTTCACTTACCGTGTGCTATTGACTACGAACTGATATATCTTTCTTGTGTCTATGAACTTCTCACTTCGATGGCTATAGACTCTTTCACTGTCTCCTTCATTGCCATCCTTATATGTTCTTAACACACGCGCATGCATCTATGCATACACACACACACACACTCACACACACATACATACACACACAGTTATCGGCTCTGATGTCAAACGTAATTTCGTGCCATTATCGATAATATTGTTTCCACGCTGGAGACACCAGCAAGAACGCGACCAAGAATGCCAGGAATGCGACCAAAACGTAACAAAACAAAACGAGACGGACAAACAATGGACTTCTTTCAGTTTCCGTCTACCAAATCCACTCATACAGCTTTGATTGTGTCGAGACTATTGTAGAAAACACATGCCGAAGGTACCACACAGTGGTACTGAACTCGGAACCATGTGGTTGGAAAGCAAGCCTGTATACGCAACTGAAACAGCATAAAATTAAAGACAGCCATTGGTACATCATACTTAACGTATATACACCATTGAAAGGTGGATGGTTTTTGTCTGAAAGAAAAATCTTTTCGTAGACATTATAATTTGGGGAGAGGCGAACATCATCCGAATATTGAGTTGCGAGAATGTCAGATGTGTTTTGGGTTACCTGGGCTTTCTGAAGAGCATTTACTCACCAGTCACATGCCTAAACAAAATCAGTCCCCCTCCGATATTTTGGTAACAATGAACATGAGGAATGCGTTTTGGACTGGCTAAAATCTTCATGTACGCAACTGGAACATTAAGTTAAAATAGCTATCTGTATACCATATTTAATATATATGCACTATTGAAAGACACGATACTGTAGATTTGTCTGGGAGAAAAGCTCTTCATAGACATGTTAAAAGTACGTTTATATCGGGGTGTGGCGAACATCGTCCAATCAGTGACTCACGAGTACGCCAGACGCGTTTCAGCCTACTTAAAACCTTGTCAATGCCATGTATTGACTGTCGACAAGTTTGGGGTAAGGGTCAGCTATGAATTTCTGCAGGAGGAACTTAGCACTACGAGCTAACGAAACACTCGTCAATTCTATGGGGAATTACAGTCCATACTGTGATATTTACAACTCCAGTTACTAAATGATTCTATGTTCAGTGCTTTTTCACAAAAAAAAAAAAAATTCTTTATAATTCTTTGTTCACGAACCAGAGGAAATCTCTACTTAGTCAGCTGGCCTGCTAGAAATAGCAACCAAGTCTACCTCAAAATAAACCCTGCTGTCATTAAGAAAGAAAGGAAGGACACATGGAATAACATACTTATCATATGATTATACACTATATCTTTTATCTTAAATATAGATGGCGTGGTCACGACTTGAATGTGTTTAATCACAGGTCTGCTGAAGCAAAGCTAACTGAGGTTACTGATCAGCAACTTACAGCATGAGGAGCCCAGTTTTTGTGGGCTGATTTACTTAAGCACCAAAGACAATGCTCTGAGCAACTGTGTGTGTGTGTGTGTGTGTGTGTGTGTGTGTGTGTGCACGTGTGTGTGTGTGCACGCCTGTGTTGTTTTCTTTCTTAAATCTAGATCAAGGTGGTGGAAAAGGAGATCGAGGAGAACGGATGAACTTTTTCAGGTCACCTGAACATTCAACTTACAGTGACGGTGGTAGTGGTAGTGGCGGTGATGACGGTTGTAAAGGTGAGGGTGGCGGTGGTGGCGGCGGCGGCAGTAGCGATGGCAGTGGTAGTGACTTTATTTCTAGATCCCACCCCTGATCTAGTCGGTATATGACCAAAGCAAAGGCGTTCCCGCCGTGCCTATCACATCTTTATTAATTTAGTTTATATATCAGGAACTTCATTGCTTCATGTATCTCTAAGACCGTAGTGTGAGATTTGAGGAAAATTTGGTTGTTCTTTCCAACAGATCAAGCGGCATGAGGATATGGGGTTGAGGGGGGTGGAAACGGGGAATAGATATTCCAGAGAACGGTAATGGTGGTGGCAGCAAAGATAACGATGGGGGGGAGGTGATAGTGAAAATAATGGTGACGGGGAGGGTGACATAGATAATGTTGTCTCGGACTAAATTATCTATTGTGTCCTTCTTCTGATCGGCGTTATTTATTGCTAGGTTAGTCCTGGTGAAGCTGACCTATTATCAGAAGAATTCTAGTCATGACCATCCTTTTGGGGATAGTGTATCTAAGGCTACATTATGTGATGTAACATACCATTCTTTAAGACGGTAGGATGAGAGATATGAAGGTAATTTGGCAATTATTTATAACAGGTCGTGCAACCACTTGAAGACTCCTCTGTTTAACCCATAGTTTTGTAACGACCGTGCGATCAGGAGAGGTGACGAGGAATGGCTCCTTTAGCACATCGCACAGTCGATACAAATAACAATACGAAAAGAGGATAAATGAGTATAAGTGTCAAAGGGAAAGAGAGACACAACCGGTAGAAGGTTTAAGAGATTTTATTAATATGTCAACAGGTGTGTCTGTGTGTGTGAGTGCGACATAATAAACACAATAGACAGGCCATCATGTAAGCAAAGTGTATATGTATACAAACATGGATGTATGTAGGTGCGAGAAATACAGAGCATAGAAAAGAGTCTATAAGGACGTTGAGAGAAAGTCCAGACACAAAGATGGTAAAATACCAGTTCGTATCCAAGGTACACAGTGGTTGAGGCGCTGTAACAAGAAGTTGAGGCTGCCTAGCAGAGCCAGGGAGAGGAACATGTCGTGTAAGTAGTTGAGGCTTCAATGCTGCTGCCGGTTACTTGGTACAGGAGTTGTCGCAGGTTGTATTCGCTGTTAACTATGGTGAAGCAATTCACAGTGTTAAGAGAACCTGTGCGGGTGCTGCTGGTGGGGTGTACGTAGAGAAGTTGGTGTAGACACTAAGAAGCTGGAAGTGGCGACGAAGATGGAGTTTGCAGTAAGCTGTTGAAGAAAGTGTTGACGATTCTCCATGTGGCTGCGGTCGTCGCTGGAACTGGCTGTGTGCTCTGTGGTCAGCGGCTAGACCTCAGAAGGTCTGAAGCAGACAGACATAACTGTGACGATGAAAAGCCAGCTATTTATACCATACTGTCGGCTCAACTGGGGTTCAGAAAAGGCTGTCTCACGCGACCTTATCTGAAGGCTGCGATTGGTTGGGTTGCACCTTAGCGCGCAATAGAACAGGAAACAAAATGCGCCAATACCAACCAATCAGAGTGGTGGACACACAGGGTCCAAAGATGCAGCCGAAGACTAGCTGCTATCCACTACGTCCGCATCCATGTATATATAAGAGAGAGAGAGAGAGAGAGAGAGAGAGAGAGAGAGAGAGAGAGAGAGAGAGAGAAATACGCTACAGTTTATCCAAAGATGAGATGTAAGTTTGACCTGGTTCCCTCTTGATTTAACTGATCTTGGTCACTTATATACCATGAAAACCAGGTAATGTCCCATATGAGTCCTAAAACTTGAGACAGCAATGTCTAGAAGTTGATAACGATGACGATGATGATGCTAAATCAAATATTAAAATTACTAATTGATTTTCAAAGTGGGTGGCGAGAATAGGAGAATAAATTAGCGGATGTATTGCGCTTAAGGAAAAGCGTTTTAATGAGCCTCTACGTGGTTAGTTCAAATGAAAGAATTAGCAACCAAATCTCCCTCAAATTCCCTGTACATGAGCTGGGTAACGACAAGGTCACAACTAGAATGCCTTTCATCATAAGTCTCTTTGATCAGAGCTGACTGAGTTAAGAGCATCAGAAAAAATGCTTTGTGGCATTCACTCCCGACTTTGTTCTTCGTCCCAGATTAGTAACAAGGTCGCAACTGTTCTCTCTTTCTTCAACATGACCGGTTTTGTACCTATATCAGAAACAAGAAGCAGAGTAGAGACAAAGCTAGTCAAGAAGTTAGGCTTTTAGGAAAGGCATTGTGACCGACATGCTCGCAGCGAGATTGGCACTCAACCAATTCTTCAACGCGAAACACTAAGGTTGTGTTATCAGAGCTAAAGCACGAGCACTTTGACACGAAAGGACGAAAGCCGTTCAATGGGCCCAAGTGACAGAGGCACGGCGTGGAATTAAATCAACAATCCGATCCGATCCTTGTTATTAAAGGTAAATGATAACTGATCTGAGACAGATATGTGCGGCCTTTCAGCAGCACTTCGCTCAACTGTTCGGGAGCAATTGTGAGGATGGATTTCACGTCCTACCTTGACGGGCTGGTGCGGCTCTCGGCGATGGAGGCAGAGCACTACGAAAGGCCGGTAACACTCCTTGGAATATGGGAAGCAATGGCTTGCTGCACGAAGGATAAATCGCCTGGTTTGGATGGTCTGCCCTATGGACTTTACGCATACATGCCAGACTTGTTCCGCGACCTCTTAGCAAACGTTTACTGCAACTGGCAACAGAATGGGAGAATTTCCAGTTTTGTGAACCGCGAAGCGATGGAGTTGCTTAGAAAAGACCCGAACAAGGGGATTGTATTGACAACTTTAGGCCCATAACTCCGCTGAATGCAGAGTTGAAAATTTTGGCCAAGGTGCTAGCTACGAGGCTGGAGCTTGTCGTCAAGGATCTGGTAGGGGAGGCACAGACATGTGCCATCCCGAAAAGATCCATCCACGACAACTTCTACCTCATGCGATACATCATTCAGAAAGTGGTTAAAGAACCTGGCACCGGTGAGGCCCTGATCAATTTAGAACAGGCTAAAGCTTTCGATAGTGTCAACCATCTATACCTGGTTGCGGTCCTCAAGGCAGTTTGTTTCGGGCCTGTATTCAAGGGCTGGATCGCTGTAAAACACAGCGACAGTTCAGTGGTCAGAGTGAACGGTCACCTCTCAGAGTCGTTCAACATCATGCGATCAGTCTGGCAAGGTTGTCCCCTCTCGTCTCTCTTGTACGTACTAACTCTCGAGTCACTACTACACAAACTAGAGGCACCGAGAGGCATCCCGCGTGACTTAGGATGTGGGAGATGCGTATCGGCATATGCCGGACGAGGTCACTGTAGTAGTGTCGGATCATAAATACATAGAAATAGTTGGCACCGCTCTTAGGGACTACGAGGCGGTTTCAGGAGCGACAATTAAGCAAGAAAACTCAGTGGGCTTGCAGCTTAGCACCCGGAGAAGCAAGTCCATGCCGTCCAATTGCGTCGTTGGGCACTGGACGGACGGACTGGTTAAATTGCTCAGGATCTGGTTCTGTCCCGACTTCCAGATGGACAAAAACTGGGACGAGGTAACGAGCAAGGTGACCACTGTCATCCAGAAATGGACCGAAAGAAAGCTAGCCTGAAAAGGTCGGGCAGAGGTGACTAACGCGTATATCGCGTCCGTCATCTACTATCGCTTGACTGTCGTGTCTTGTCCTGGCCACTGTCTGATTACGCTGGAGCGTATACTCTTTCGCTTCTTGAGGAAGGGACGCATCCTGATAATCAGGCGGTCTATCTGCTGTCAGCACCCGCTGCGTGGTGGCCTGGGCATGCCGGGGTTGATGATACACAGACATGCGTTGAGGCTACGACATCGCCAGTGCTTTCTTGACGGTGAACAGGTCTAGTCACTGTTCACCAGACAATTATTTCCGCAACTAGATTGTTTAACGGAGCTGCAGTCCTGGGTAAAACAGAGACCGAGGGGAGCATTTGGAAAGTGGGATGCCTTCAAGTGCTCACAGCTCTCAGCCAATCAGACAATGCGATAGGTGGAACGTCCATTTTAGCTTTTTATAGGGTATTAGTGGAGGAAAAGTGCGACGATGTTCTTGAGGAGACCTTGGGTGTCGAAGAAGACCAGCTAGTCGCTCTTTTCTGGAGAACTTTCGGACCGGGACCGATGGATAATTTCCAAAAATCTCTGGTCTGTCAGTGTTACCGGAGGCTTTGCCTGTTCGAGAAAAACTTTACAGGCACGGAAGTGCTATCAGCCGAGCATGTCCGAGATGCGAGCAAGACGACTAGACGGTTCTGCATGCACTCGTCCAATACCCAAGCATTGCTGACCTGTGGGTTGATGTCGAACACCTGCTGTCGCATGGGGGATTGATCCAGCTGTCAACTGAATCCATCGGGAAGATCTCTCCACTGCTTTCCTTTAACCGGGAAGGAAAAGTTCTTTTTATATGCCTAGAGGCCATGGCGAAAGAGGTTGTATGGTGGACGAGATTGAAGGGTCTGAAAACAAACACTTTTCTCTTGGGCCAATCCATGATCAACTTGGGGTAAAGAGGGAAATGTCTCCTAGCCAGTTTGCTGAAAAGCGGATGAAAGTGGCGAGAATGGTACGAGTGAACGGGCCTGCCCTGAGCATACGCCTGTAGTTGGTAAAAAGGAAAGAAGAAAGGTACCTGCCCCAAAAGTCAGGGTACCCATGGTTTTTATGGAGGTTTTCTATGAGCAGCTCTCGAACGTCTCCTCCCTATTGAGGATCGCATATTGTTGATTTTTATTTTTATTTTGTTAGTTTTGTTTACATGCAAAACCCCGGTGACACACACACACACACATTCGTTGCTTTGTCCTATGCTGTCCATAATGTTTTTCTTAATGCAAACCCTTGTGGTTAATAAAGAAATCATCATCATAATTATTATTATTATTATTATTATTATTATTATTATTATTATTATTATTATTATTATTATTATTATTAATGCGGCGAGCTGGCAGAATCGTTAGTGCGCTGGGTGAAACGCTTACCGGTACTTCGCCCGTCGCTACGTTGAGTTCAAATTCTGCCGAGGTCAACTTTGCCTTTCATCTTTTCGGGGTCGATAAAATAAGTACCGGTTGAACAATGGTGCCGATATAATCGACCCATCCCCACCTCCCCCTTTGTGGCAAAGATTTGTAATAATGATAATGATAATTATTATTATCATTAAGGCGGTGACCTGGCAGAATCGTTAGCACGCCGGGCAAAATGCTTAGAGGCATTTCGTCTGTCTCTACGTTCTGAGTTCAAATTCCACCCAGGTCGACTTTGCTTTTCATCCTTTCGGAGTCGATAAAATAAGTGCCAGTTGTGTACTGAGATCGATGTCATCGACTCTCCCCTCTCCCAAATTTCAGGCCTTGTGCCTATAGTAGAAAGGATTAATATTACTATTAGTATGAATCACTAAACAATTACAATTTAAGTAGTGATTTCAGACTTAACTACAAAGCCACACATTTCGTTGCAAGGGCTAGTTGATCAAATCGACCTATGCATTTGGTATTTAAAATTAATCGACCATGGAAGGAAAAAAACACTAACTTAGGCGAGGTATTTTGTCAGCCATTTAAACATTTTAGTTAATATTAATGGTTTATGGATACGTGGTAGTTCGTTATGCAAACATAATATACTACAAAGATAAAGAAATAAATTCTTAATTCTCAAACGCGTGATAATACTAATAAAACAGCGTGAACAGGATAAATTATCCATATCCTGTTCACGCTATTTAATTAGTATTATCACGCGTTTGAGAATTAAAAATTTATTTCTGTATCTTTCAATACATCTCAACACTTCTAAAACAAACTTTGTTTACTTTTATCGTAAGTTGACTATAAAGTATACAAAATAGTTTTAATAGTTAATGTACAGCCATACAACAACATAAACATTAACGATTTTTTTGTTGGCGCTCAGTTTTGAATTTTAAGTCCTCCTGGGTCCTTGAACCATAACAAGTGCAAACAATGTGCCAACTTCAAGAGTTCATTGACCATCATTTATTGGAATGGTCTCAAATAAACACGTGCGTGCTGTACTAAAGAAAAAACAGTTATCTCCCTTAAATTTTCTGCCCAAACTCTTTGTTTATTCGTCACGTCCATAATATTTCTGCATCTGTTATTTCATTTTGTTCCAGCCAATTCTTCAGTTCTTCATTTAATGTTTTGTGTGTGTGCATACATACATACGTACGTACATGCGTATGTGCTATGTATATAAAAACAAATCCTTTACCGTTAGAGGATGTAACATTTTTCACCCATATACACATTGTTTAATGAAATTGTAAAAGTAAAGAGAAACTACATTGGAAGAGAGCCTCTCTGAGCCAACGAGTAAGGCTCTAAGCAATCGCTCAAGCTGCAATAAATAGTCACCCAAACTCTCTTAAATATCTCACTGAGTTCCAAAAGAAAAGAAACAGTGTAACCGTTTATATACTAAAGAAGGGATGGTCACAGAGTGGTTTTAACTATTAGTTTGCAATAAGTCTACTCGGAGTTGTTTGAAAGATAAACAATGATGATCAAATAGTTATTTTTCACCCACTATGGGTTTACTATACTTATCCACGCCAATCATTTTTTTCTCTCCGTCTTCCATTAAGAAATCACCCGACCACTCTACAAAAAAGGCTTTAAAAATTTTTTTTTTTTTTTTTTTCCGTTTCGTCAAACGACACAATATTCAGCTATAACTGTATTTCTAAATTCTCCGTTGTGTTTCACTCGCCTTTAAGATGATAATGTGTAAAGATATTTGGCTGCTATTTTTAACAGGTTGATTTCTCCCGTTAACACACACAATTACTTGCTCGTGTGTGTGCGTGAGTGCTTTGCTACAAATTTAGATTAAAATCTAATACACTAACGCTAGCCACTGTGCTTTGCAGCAAATATAGTTTAAATCATCTAATGAAGTTTATTCACTTTTGAATTTAGAGTTCTCTCCCTTATACTGAATTACCTAAAGATGGGCTCCTTAGCTCGACTCCGTACAGCAGAACGATCTTAGATTGGCGCAAATAATGATCCTATACAGTTACAGCTGACTGCACGGTTGTAGAGAAGGAGTATATTTTTCTTATTCTTCCATTCACATCCAGGATATATTGATGATGTACGGTAAATATTCAAATATTCAGTTGTTTGATCAACTAAACTACCGGGTAAATGGCTGTGTATACCAAGCATTGTACTCTTAACTCTTAGACCAAATCAGTTCACACTTTCCAGAATACTAGGTTATGGAACCAACAATGATTCCACTCAATTAAACTAGAGTGGGAGAAGGGATACAGATAGGCAAGCAGAGAAACTGCTTAGTTTTGGTAGAACTCTGGCGTTTTTCCCAACATACTGTTGCTTCAGTATGATTCATTGAAGAAATGTTTAATTGGAGTAATGAAGAGAAGTTAATTAAGGAAAGAAATTCCAATAATAGATAACATTGTGGAACATGGGTAGCCAATTTTATGTCAAACAATCATTTACAGAATTGGCATTTTATGTCCTGTCACTTGTGTTGTCTACAGTCAACATACTTTATTGTCAAAAGTCCAGGCTACCCAGCTGTATGTAGATACCACAGTGTAATACACTGGACTGTACTGTATTCATGACCAAGACATTTAGCTGTCAGCAGTACAGTGTATATATTACATTGTAGGTACCACAATGTAATATTCTACATTGTACTATGTTCATGAACAAGAGACTTCACCGTGAAGAGTCCAGTCTATCTAGCTGTAAGTAGGTACCATACTGTGGTACAGTTCACTGTATTGTGTCCATGATCAAGGCATTTAACTGTCAACAATCCAGTTTATCTAGCTGTAAATAGGTTCCGCAGACTGATATAGCTCACTGTGCTGTGTCCATGACCAAAACACTTTACTGTCAAAAGCCCTCCTGTCATTTATTCAGGCATAGTATATCTAGGACTATATTATTTAGTATACCCTCCCCTTTTCTAATTGCACAAGATACAAGTTCCCTCACTGACACCTTATATTGTATTATGCAATATTATATATTCATCATCATCATCACCATCATCATCATCACCATTATCATCATCACCATCATCATCATCACCATCATCATCATAATAATAATTTTGTTTCTGCTTTCCATGCTGGCATGGATTGTACGGATCATCACAGTATGAGTCCTTAATTCAGAGGCAGTGCCTACCAAGATGGTTTGAGGGACTGCACCCTGCTTCTACATTTCATTCATGTCTGGTTTTTATGGCTGGATACCCTTCTTAATGCTAACACCTTTACCCTGCTTGAGATTGCTTTCAATCTTGGAAAACTAAAAGTCTAAAGTAACATATGTAGGATATGATGATTCTAAGTGATAGTGGGAGAATGCTGAAAAGTTCCTGGTTTTAAGGGTGTCTCAAACGGCTTGGTTGGAGGCCCAACCTCCCAAATTCTTTTACAAAGCTTTGAAAAACTGAAGCACTGCTGGAATAAGCATGTGAATCTGAGAGGGGAATGTGCTGAATAAAATCATAATTAACTGATCTTGTATTTGTAGTTTCTTTCAAAAGTTGTTTTTTTTCGCATTTGGTACTAAAATGTGTTTATTTGGGAAGTCTAGTGTGTGGCATTATTCTGTAGTAATGCCCTTTATATATATATATAAACGAATAAGTATATTCTTGGGAATAGAAATTTCCCTTACGAATTTTTTTTGCACACTAGCTTCCTGATAAAATTCTTGTAAAAGATTTTATCCTTTCTTGATTTTATTAACCAAAAATATATATCCGGAATATATTCAATGCTGAATTTTATTCTGGTTTTTACACAAGTACCGAGAACAACTCAGAAAGATTCCCGCTTTTTTATTGATGTATATGGATAAACATCATTCCCTTTGCTAGGCCGGATACATGTGTGTTCGTTTTGGTAAGGTGAGAATTCTGTTTACTTGTATATGTTGATACTATACTATGCTGACGAACGGAAACTAGATTTCATTCTGGTAATCGTGAAATCAGTCGATACATAGTTGAGTTTATATTTTTTTAAATGCTGGTTTCTTTCAAAAGTTGTTTTTCCTCGCATTCGGTACTAAAATGTGTTTATTTGGGAAGTCTAGTCTGTGGCATTATTCCGTCATAATGCCCTTTATATATATATATATATATATATATATATATATATATATATATATATATATATATATAGCTATATGTATGTATATATATATATATATATATATATATATATATATATATAGCCATATATATGTGTATATATAGATGTATATATGTATGTATGTATATATATATATATGTGTGTGTGTGTATATAGGTATATACAAATAAGAGGGATGACCATTAAGTGGACATCCAATATGCTAGATGTAGACCCCCCCCCCCATATGGTCTGACCACTAAGAAAATATTGTTCTCAAGAAAATTCAGCAAAGGTTAGAATGTAAGCAAGCAATACAAGTGAAAAGATACAAAATATTTTGTGTATATATATGTATATATATATATATATATATATATATATATATATATAACAAATAATAAATGAGTATATGCATATATACGTACAGGTATGTGCATACCTACGTCTACCTGTATATATAGGCGCATATCTGGGTACAGGACATTGCAAACAATTATATATATATATATGTGTGTGTGTACATATATGTATGTGTATATATATATATATATATATATATATATATAT
>NC_142943.1:45083115-45108115 GCF_046866305.1 Octopus bimaculoides | reverse complement strand
ATATATATATATATATATATATGTATCTATGTGTGTGTGTGTACGTATATATGTATATGTATATATATGTATATATGTACATATATATACATGTATATATGTATACATATAAATGTATGTGTATTTTTTTCAATGTGTACAAATAACATGGAAAAAATAAATAGTTACCAGGGTAGCAAAAAATTCACCTAAGTACCAAGGATGTTACAGCCTACTTAAACAGTACAAATTTCAGGGTTTAGTAAAATGTTTTTGTATAACAGATAAATAAAGAAATGGAGTTAAACGCAGGTGCTATTCAGATCTTTAAACTTTCAGAATATGTTTCAAAGAAAACATTGGTATTATTCCAGAGGGAATAAAATGGTGTAAAACAATGTGATCTTCTCATCAGGAAAAAAAAGAAACAACATCAATAAACCATTTTAAATGAATGTGATGATTGTGTATATGATGAAGGGAACACTGGCAAGTTATTTTTTTTTTTAAATGTTAAATAGATTTAACGTCAAAAGCAATTTAAAGAAAGAAAAGGAAGAGAGAGAAAGAAAATAGCAAAAAACTAAGAGTAGAGAAATGTAGTGCAATAGATGAATGGGAATAAAGCTAAAGGTGTGGAAATAGATATATTAACTCAATTTCTTCCCTGGAGCAAATATTGGAAAGATATGAAGTGATATACATCTGGAAAAAATCTCAGAAGGCTTTGTACCAAACTGTGGCATTGAAAGTTACACAAACAACAGAATGGGATGTCACTGCATACTGCCAAAGATCCCAGCTTCACCATCAAAATATAGGACCAGATGCTACAACAGCTTGGATTTCAAGGGACCGTCATCTTGACTACCCTTCCAAAATGCCTGAGAAACCTGCATGGTGTGGATGTAGGTACCTTCAAAACTAAACTGGATCTCGTCCTATCAAGAATTCCAGATGAGTCTACCTCATGGCAGGAAACACAGCTGAGGGCAGCAGCATCAAACGCTCTCATTCACCAAATGCCACACATCAGAGGAGGTTTCAAATAATGGTGTAGCACAGCCAACAGTGGTGCCCCAGCATGACCGACAACTTTAAAGCTGAAACAATTTAAAGATTTAATGATTTATGTATATCTATGCACACACACACACACACACACACACACACACACACACACACACACACACACACACACACACACATGTATTTATCTTGACTTGTTTCGGTCATTAGAGTGTAGCTATGCTAGGGCACTGTCTTGAAGAATTTTAGTTGAATGAATCAACCCAGTACTTTTTTTAAAGCCTGGTATTTATTCTATCAATCTCTTTTGACAAATTGCTAGGTTACAGGTGCCACGCTGTGGGAGTGAACCAGTTGGGAAGCAAATAACTTCTTACTACACAGCCATACCTGTGCCTAATTCTAAAATTAAAGTTTGTCTATCAATTTGGGTTTTCTGGGATTTTGGCATAAACAGTACATTGCAACGATAAAATATTTCAACCAATGTACTTTTACACATAATCCTTTATTGCCTAAAATAATTTCCAGTTTCTTTCTGGGTTTTGAAACCCTCAAAGAAGAATTCTTTTTTTTTTTTGCATCAACATAAAGAAAAAACCTTCCCTCTATTGAGGAATAAAGAACAATAGAAAATAATGTGTATGCTGGAAGAAACACATCAACATATATATGTTAACAGATACGTCCTCACACATGTATACATACAGAACTTGGTCACATAAACCTGATATAAATATCAAACACTTATACACACACATTCTTCTAATATCAAACATGTATACACAAATGCACAAAGCATATATACATACACACACATGCATGCACATACACACATACACACACACACACACACACACATACACATACACACATACACACATACATATGATATGACTTATAAACATAAAGTATTGACTCTGTCGTTCATATGTACGAATGCAAATGTGTGTGAGTGTGTGTAATTGGAAAGAGAGATAGACAGGCAGACAGACACTATGTCACTCAGCAAGACTGAAGACAACAGAGTGAAAGAATTTTACAAGATGTCTGAGATTACAGTGGAACTTACCAACATCAGGAGCTGCTAATTAAGAAATTTGATATAGATTATCATTAACATTATTGCTGTTGTTGTAGTTTTTATTATTATTATTATTATTATTATTATTATTATTATTATTATTATTATTATTATTATTGTTGTTACTACTACTACTACTACTACTACTACTACTACTACTACTACTACTACTACTACTACTACTACTACTACTATTACTACTACTACTACTACTGTCATTATTATTATTAATATTATTATTATTATTATTATTATTATTATTATTATTATTATTATTATTATTGTTGTTGTTGTTACTACTACTACTACTACTACTACTACTACTACTACTACTACTACTACTACTACTATTACTACTACTACTACTACTACTACTACTACTACTATTACTACTACTACTACTACTGTCATTATTATTATTATTATTATTATTATCATTATTTAAGGCAGTGAGCTGGCAGAATCATTAGCATGCCAGGCAGAATGCATAGCAGTATTTCACAACCCTCCCTACATTCTGAGTTCAAATTCCGCCAAGGTCAACTTTGCTTTCATCTTTTAAGTACTAGTTGAATACTGGGGTCAATGTAATCGACTTAAGCTCTCACCCCAAGTTTCAGTCTTTGTAGCTATAATAGAAAGGATTATCATTATTATTACTAAGGTATCAAGCTGGCAGAATTGTTAGCATGTCAGGCAAAAATGATTAACGGTATTTTATCCAACTTCACATTCTGAAGGTCAACTTTGCCTTTCGTCTTTTTGGAGTCGATAAAATAACTATCAGTTGAGTAGTGTGGTCAAAGTAATCGACTTAGCCCCCAGCCTGAAATTACCGGCCTTGCGCCAAAATTTTAGACTATTAGTATTATAATTGTTGTTGTTGCTGCTGCTGCTGCTGTGACGGCAGTGGCGGCGGCAGTGGCGGCGGCAGTGGCGGCGGCAGTGGCGGCGGCAGTGGCGGCGGCAGTGGCGGCGGCAGTGGCGGCGGCAGTGGCGGCGGCAGTGGCGGCGGCAGTGGCGGCGGCAGTGGTGGTAGTGGTAGGGCAGTGAGCTGGCAGAATTGTTATATGCTGGATGCAATGCTCAACAGCATTTTGCTTGTCTTTACATTCTGAGTTCAAATTCCACCAAGCTCATTAAGCCTTTTATCCTTTTGGATCAGTCAAATATTGGGGTCAATGTAATCAACTAGCCCCTTCCCCAAAGATTTCAGTCTTTGAGCCTATACTAGAAAGTAGTAGTAGTAGTATTAGTAGTGGTGGTGGTGGTGGTGGTGGTGGTGGTGGTAGTAGTAGTAGTAAGGTGGTGAGGCTGGCAGAATCATTAGCACACCAAACAAAATGCCTGTCCATCCCAGTGTTCTGAGTTCAAATTTAGGTGAGGTTAACTTTGCCTTTCATCCTTTTGTAGAGTCAATAAAATTAGGCTCAGCCAATTACTGGGGTCATTGAAATCAGCTTGCCCCTTCGATCAAAACTGCTGGCTGTGTGCCAAAATTAGAATAATTTAAGGCAATGAGCTGACAGAGTCTTTAGAGTATCAGAAAAAATGTTTTGTGACATTTGTTTCGGCTCTTTATGTTCTGAGTTCAAATTCTGATGAGGTCAACTTTACTTTTCATCCTTTCAGAGTTAATAAAATAACAGTCAAGTGCTGAGGTCAATGTAATCAACTAAACCCCTTCCCATAAATCTGCTGGTTTTGTGCCAAAATTTAAAACCATTATTATTATTATTATTATTATTATTATTATTATTATTAAGGTGGCGAGCTGGCAGAATGTTCTGAGTTCAAATTCTGCCAAGGTTGACGTTGCCTTTCATCCCTTTTGGGTCAATAAAATAAGCACCAGTTGAACACTGGGGTTATGTAATTGACTTAGCCCCACCCCCAAAATTACTGGCCTTGTGCCAAAATCTTGAATCATTGCCCCTCTCCCCCAGTAGTGTCACACTACTGCAACACAAATACTGTAATATGTTACTTCGCTCCAAAGAAAATAACACTAAACGTGACCATGCAGTACTCAGTTTATTGCACAGTTAATTAATTAGTCAACTAACTATATATAACAAATTAACTACACTATTCTTATTTATTTATTTAACTTATTGACTAATTGTATTTATACTAACATCACTTGTACTAATGTTGTATAGCAACCACACCCAGTGGAGGCAGCAAGTGTAATATGAATGATGGGAGATTAAATGTGAAGACAACTGTTATAGCATGTCTATAGGCAAACACTCTTTAGAACCTTTTTTTCAAATGCAGAACGCTGCAGTTCCCCTACCTCATGTTATCTCCTGCCTCCCCATACATTCCCTCACATTTGTCACTGTCAATGTAAGCACATTGAAAGGAAGGTCTGGCGAGATTGTTGAGATGCTTGAATGGAGGCGTGTTGATGTGTGCTGCTTTCAAGAAGTAAGGTGGCAGGGATCTTCAGACAAGTTCCTCACAGGCAAGAGGCATAGGTATAAACTCTTCTGGGAGGGCAACAGTGATGGGGAAGAAGGTGTGGACATACTTCTAGCAGAGAAATGGGCCAGTAAAGTGACTGAGGTAGATGGAGTATGTGATAGGGTACACAAGCTTAGGTTAGTTTTACAGAGCTGCACAGCAACAATCATTTCTGCCTATACCCCGCATCCAGGTCTACTAAATAAACAAAAGGACCACTTTTATGACATTCTTCTGCAAGCTACCTCAAAGATGAATTACAGTGACCTTATCTTCATGGCTGATGATTTCAACAGACATGTTTGGCAGCACCCAGGTGTCTTCCATGGAGTACATAGGAGCCATGGAATTGGTTCCCAAAATGAAGAGGGAACAAGGTTGCTGGAGTTCTGTGATGCGAATAACCTAATGATCTGCAACACCAACTTCAGGAAACCTGCCAATCATCCAATAACCTATAAATCTGGTGACTACATCAGCCAGATTGACTACACTCTCACCAGAAAGCGTGATCCATGATTGCTCATAAATGCAAACACCTTCTCAGGTGAAATATGTACTCCTCAACATAGATTAGTCAGTGATTTCAGACTGCAGACAAGAAGGATTCAAAAAAACATGCCAATTTGGAAAAGAAGCGACCTGGAAACTTAAGGATCCTCTGAATTGTCAGAGATTTAGAGATGTTCTAAATGAAGAATTTAATTAGAAGCGGGAGGAGCTATAGACATGCAACATAGAGGACAACTGGAAGTTCCTACAAGACAACTTACTGAGAGCCACTGACCTAATCTGTGGCTGGTGCAAAATCCCAACCAGACCCAGAGCAACGTGGTGGTGGAACAGTGTAGTTGACAGGGCCATTAGCGCAAAGAAGCAGGCCTGCAAGGACTGGAAGAGTGGTGCTATCAAGGAACTATATCAGGTAGCTAGAAGGGAAGTTAGGAGGTAGATATACCTAGCCAGGGTGGAAGAGGGAGAGGTTTGCCAATGTTCTGCAATGTGAGAATAAGTGGTTTGAAGTGTTTGGGCTTGCAAAACAGTGTGTCAGGGAAAACTGTGATGTTGGAGAGAAGTGCATTTGCATGAATGATGGTTCACTTGCAGTTAATGACTCTGCTGAGAAGTGCCACTATGAAAGGCTGCTAAATGTAGAGAACTCTTGGGAGAAGGAGAGTCTACCTAAGGTGGATCCAACAGAGGGACCAGCTATCCAAATAGACAGTAGCTTGATAGATAAAGCCATGATGGACATCAAGACAGGGAAAGCCCCTGGCGCACCAGAATTCACTGCTGAGATGCATAAAAAATCTGGCAGTGTGGATTATGCCAGTGATACATAACAGCTTCCATACCAGTGACACATAAAAGTACCCGTACTTGTGACAAGTAAAAGCACTCATGCCGGTGATATGTAAAAGGCACCCACTACACTCTCAGAGTGGTTGGCATCAGGAAGGGAATCCAGCCATAGAAAGCAAGTCAAATTCAGACTGGAACCTGGTGCAGCTCTCTGGTTTATCAGTTCCAGTGAAGCCATTTAAGCCATGGAAAACGGATGCTAAATGACAATGATGATGATGATTATTGAATGTTTACCTCTTTAATTGGGCAAGGCAAGCAGTTTTCTTCTCACAGGTGACTATGATAAAGAGGTTGTACAGGAGATGAAGCTGAAAGGCTTGAGGGCAGACATCTTCCTCTTTAGGTCAAGCCCTCGTCAACTTCCTCAAGTTCCATCAGGTAAAGAAAGGGAGGGTGGAATAGTAAATTTGGCAAACAGTGGATGATCTTGATAAAAATGGAACTTCCTCTAAGTATGAACCTAAAGGTCAGAGAACAGCCGTTAGAAAAGGACACCTCATGGTCAGGGTGATCTTTGAGGCTCTCTGATTTACCTGAGTTGTCCTCTTGTGTCAAGGGTTTGCTTACATTGGGATATTCCTGTAACTGGAGGACTATCACTTATGCATTTGTATACTATGGAAAACAATCAACCATGAGATGATTCAAGAGACTCTCTTCTCTTTTTATACCCATTAAAAACACTGACTAATGTTTTTACATTGTTATTTCTCTCACAGCTAGGCTCTCTAATATTCAAATTTATTTCATGTCATGTATATTATGTATACTTTTTATCTCACTCTTTTTCATCTTCATCTGATTTTATATAATCCCCACATGCACTATATGTAATCTATCTCTGTTCTTTCTAATGTTCCTGTGACTAATAAAACAAATTATCAATACTATTGCTGATGGCAAGCTGATAGAATCATTAGCATGCCAAGCAAAATGCTTGGCAGCACTTTGTCCATTTTTTACATTCTGAGTTCAAATTCTGCTAAGGTTGACTTTGCCTCTCATTCTTTTGGGGTCAATGAAATAAGAACCAGTTTAGCATTGAAGTCCAGGTAATTGACTAGACCCCTCCCACAAAACTTCAGGCATGTTTTTTTTTCACCCTTCTATGGTCTATAAGTAAATGGTAGAACATCAAATAAATTGCCTTGCATTATTTGTTCCAGCTCTTTATTTTCTGAGTTCAAATCCTGCCATGGTCAACTTTACTTTTCATCTTCTCAGGTTCAATAAAATAAAGTACCAGTCAAATACTGGGTTTGATTTAATTAAGTAACCACTCCTTAATTATTCTGGTGTTGTACCTATTTTAGGTTAGAAACAGTTAGAGGATAGTGGATTAACAGAATTGCTACAGATGCAGGAGTGGGTGTGTGGTAAGTAGCTTGCTTACCAACCACATCGTTTCAGGTTCAGTCCTACTGAGTGTCACCTTGGGCAAGCATTTTCTACTATAGCCTCGGGCCGACCAAAGCCTTGTGAGTGGATTTGGTAGATGGAAACTGAAAGAAGCCCATCGTGTGTGTGTGTGTGTGTGTGTGTGTGTGTGTGTCTGTGTGTGTGTCTGTGTGTGTGTCTGTGTGTCTGTGTGTCTATATTTGTCCCCCACCATCACTTGACAACCAATGCTGGTGTGTTTACATCCCCGTAACCTAGAGGTTCAGCAAAAGAGACCAATAAAATAAGTACTAGGCTTACAAAGAATAAGTCTTGGAGTCAATTTATTCAACTAAAGGTGGTGCTCCAGCATGGCCACAGTCAAATGACTAAAACAAATAAAAGAATAAAAGAGTGTAATAAAAGAGAGTGCACCTACAACTACGTTATCAAATATATGTTTCTTTCTTCCTTCTTTCTTTTAAGATGGCAGCTTATAATTTGAGGAAGATTTTGCTGCTGTTTTTACCACGTAGAGCAACTGTGTAGAAGCTCCCTCATTTGTTCACACATATGCAGATTGCATGCAAAACTTTGACATCCCCACCTTCCCTGTCTGCAACTCCTACATGCTGAACCCCCTACTCCCAGAGTTATCACCCCCTGAAACCAGTGCAATTTACTGGTATCCAGTCCTACCACCTCAGGATTTCATCCACATATTCCCTCCGCATTTCCAACTGTTCCTCCCAGGAACTATCACTCCCTTGGAATTCTTTCAACATACTTAAGCTCAATCCTCCTAACCCTTAACTATCTCACTTCCTAGCATTCCTATGACTTGAAGCTCAGCCCTTCTTCTCCAGCACTAGCTCACTCCTATTGGCAACCCTGCTGACCCTGCTCACAACATATTCCACCAATGTCAATATAACAACATCAAAGAGAATGAAATTCCTCACTTTCCACAGAAACGTAGAAAATGTATTTTTATCTCCTCACTGATCTTAGGTTTCTATTTATTTGCTTATCTGTTTATAGTTTTATTTCTTTTGTTTCATATTCTGATGCTTACTTTATTCAGACATTATCATAATCATGCTCCTCATCACCATCTTCATCATCATCATCATCATCATCATCATATTCGCAATTCATTGTCATCATCATCAGCAGCAGCAGCACCACCACCACCACCACCATCAACATCACCGTAAGCATTAAAATCCCTTGCCTTCATCATCTCTGTCATTATCTTAATAACCCTCATCATCATCAACATGATCACTTTGATTAACATCTGTTGATACATATCCTATCCTCTCATATGTTCAGAACAACAGTCACCATAGCAACAGTAAACCTGATATATAAGGGCATGTGTGTGTAAACGTATGCTTACATGAATGTATTTTTGTGTGTGTATTTGTGTGTTTCTGAGTGTGTATGCATATGTGTAAGTGTCAGTGCCTGTTAGTATGTGTGTGCATGTCTGTGTTTGTGTGTCTGGATGTTTGTGTGTCTGTATCTCTCTCTCTACACACATATATATATGTATGTATGTATATATATATATATATATATATATATATATATATATATATATATATATATATATATATATATATATATATATATATGTATGTGTGTGTGTGTGTGTGTGTGTGGTATATATGTGTGTCCCACATATAGTAATCCAGGAGATTACAATTGGGGGAATTAAGAGGCCAGAAATTAGAGCTAGTAAAATCATAGAAATTCTCTAACAGCCACTTCTGACTTTTTCCAGAAGTATGACAAGGAACCAAATCCTGCTGCAGAACCCTCTCCAGCCAGGGTTTGACTAGTCTCCAGCAGCCTCCCATGGCTATGTGAAAGATGTGGGGATTAATTCCAGCCTGCAGACGTAGTCAGAATGCCTGCTGTGTCCCTTCCTGCTGGCCACTAAATTGTAGACTCCATTGAAACTATCCATGTCATGTCTTACAGCCTTTATAATTTTCAGAGCATTAAGCAAGTCATGATGTCAGGGTGAATCATGATGATACAGGTAACACATTTCCAATATTCAGATGGCTTTCAGTTCTCCATGTCAGCTAACTACTTCCCAGCTACAACCTTAATCCTTAAGCTCTCCAATACCATTGACTGTTCACCAACATATCAAGCTGATCCTAAACAAGGGAGATACAAAATAGTCAAATTTAGCCCAAACATTTTGTATATATATATATATATATATATATATATATATATACATGTGTGTGTATGTATGTGTGTGTGTGTGTGTGCCTTTGCGTGTGTGTGTGTGTGTGTGCGTGTGTGTGTGTGTGTGTGTGCGCGCGATACAATATAATAAAAATGACTTATATTATTTAATCATCTTCGTGAATCCAAATTATTCTAATTCACTGAGCCCTTTGCCAGACTTTACAAGAAGAATTATTCTTATTACATTTACAAAATATTTTTTTCCAGTTACCATGATTTACACACACACACACACAACACGCCAACCACACACACACAAACACACACACACATACACACACACACACACGCACACACAAACATACACGCACACAGAAGGACAGGAAATGAGAGAGCTGGGAGAAGGAGAAGAGAGAGAGAGAGAGGGATAACTATGCATCAGCTTTTTTATTCCATGCAATGTAATCAGTATTCGAGAGAAGCAATGAGCCGCAGTATTGATTACTTTAAGTCAACACCATCTGTTAACAACAACATTGATATTGTCTGGCCACTGTACAAGCTACATTGGTGCCGCCTACCATCTCCTCTCTGCCTGTCCATTGCCTCACCAATTCTTCTCTCTAGTGCTTCCTCCTCTACATCATCACCATTTCTACCACCACCACTACCACCACCACCACCACCACCACCACCACCACCACAATCATCATTATTATCATCATCGTCGTCATCATCATCATCATCATCATCATCATCATCATCATCATCGTCATTGTCATTATTACTGTCACCACCACCACCACCACCACCACCACCACAATCATCATTATTATCATCATCATCATCATCGTCATTGTCATTGTCATTATTACTGTCACCTCCATCGTCACCACCAGCATCACCATAACCACCACTACAACCATCATCATTGTGATCGGCATCATCACCACCATCACCATTAGCACGACTATCATCATCACCATCATCATTGTTGTCATCTTCACCATCATCATCATCATCACCATCATCATCACTACCATCACCACCAACACCATCATCATGATCATTGTTATAGCTGTCATCATCATCACCACTACCAACAACAACTACAACACCATTATCATCATCATCAACATCACGATTGTCATCCTCATGAGGCCAGTTCTGTTGACAGTGTCTGATGGAATATTCTAGCAATCAACCCTATAAAGACATGTCATGTGGTTTGTAAATCTAATCAGTTTAAAATATAGCTGGAAGCTAGCTCATCCTTGGATAGTGGACCATGTTTCCATGTGTGTGTGGTGGTGGTGGTGGTGGTGGTGGTAGCAGTGGCGGTGGCAGTTGCTGTGGTGGTAGTAGTAGCGATGACAGCAATGATTATGGGGCGGGGGGGTTGTGGTGGTAGTTGTACTGGTACATTACTCTTCCAACTTAAGTAAGGACACAATAGTTAGTTTTTCTAACTATTGTGGCTGGAAAATAAAAAGTTGGGATGAGCAAGGCTAGAAGACCTTCAGTTATAGATCTGATAGATCACAGCTGATATGGGTTTAACAATGCACATTTCTTTCTGTTGCCAACCGAACAGTGTCTCCCTCTATAAAACTATGCTATAAATGCATTTACCAAATGGTTATCTTCAAAGCAAACCTCTAAGACTCACCGTTTTTCTGCCCCTAATTTCCCTACAGCTTCAGCTGTGAAGAGATGAAGATCCCCTTCAGCCACGAATAACCATGGGGTTGAACCGAGAAAGTTACCCTCCAAGGCAAAGTTGCTTGTGGGAGACCAGCAGTCACCCATGCATACCAGCCTCCCCTCTCCACACCACCAATATTAACCAAGGGAAAGGCAATGGTTGATACAGCATGGCACCAATGACATCACAACTCATTTCTACAGCTGAGTGAAGTGGAGCAATGTGAAATAAAGAGTCTTGCTCAAGAACACAATACACAGCCTGGTCTAGGAATCGAACTCACTACCTCATGATTGTGAGCCTGACACTCTAACCACTGAGTCATGTGCCTTCACGCTTTGGCTCTACATATACTAAAATTGGAATGATACTGAAAAGATTAGCATAGCCTTGTGCAAGGATAACATACAGATTCATGAAGTGTACCATATTTCTAGTCCACTCTGTAATGTGGTTGGTGTTAGGAAAAGCTTCCAGCTGTAAAAACCATACCAAAAGAGACAGAGAACCTTGGTCTAGTCCTCTGGCATAAGTGTTGTTGGGTTTAATGATAGTGTTAGTGTTGTTGTTTCAGTTATTTAACCCCAGATCAGTGCTGAATGAATAGATCTATGATCAAAGGTGTTCCAGACATGACCACCTGCTTTTTATTGTCATTATTAGTAGAGATTTGATTATAGTGCTAGTCATGGTGTTGCTAGTAGCAATGTTGTTGGTCAGTCCTGATCAAGCAGAACTATGATCAAAAGTATTCCTGTTTTTTCCCTATATGCAGGAGACCTCAGGACCACATTATCCAACGCATCATTCTTTTAAGAAAACCTGGTATGATTTGAGGAAGATTTGGGTACTATTCTTAGCAGGTTGAGCAACCTCATTGAGGTGCTCTGGAGTGGTGGTGATAATTTACCCCAATTACCTCAGGGTAATTGTTGATGATTGAAGATTCTTTTAAGGATCATTCAATGAAAAATTTATCCTAAACCATCAGTACTTACAAATTGAAGCTGGAGAATGGTTACATGACAGTGAAGTGGATGAAAGACAAATTTTTCCTGGATAGAATACTACTCTATTTGAAGAAGTATTCCCACATAACTAATAACATAACCACTGGAGCTACCCATCCAGCCTGCAATTAGCCAATATGGACAGGTTGGCTTATAGATAGACTGGCAATATGCTGTGGCTTTCAAATAGCCATGGATGAACAACACCTGAGAGATAGTTCTGGTAGAGATACCACCAAACATTTCCATGTACTTTACATAAACTAAAGTAGGTAAAAGTAAATATTATCCCACAAATCACTTACAGTGGATTTAAAGTTAAGATGCAAAGAGCAGACGTGGTTGTGTGGTTTAAGATGTTTGCTTCTCAGTTGTGAGGTTTCAGGTTCAGTCCCTCTGTGTGGAACCTTGGGCAAGTAAACTTCATGTCTTTTTTTATATATATTTGACTACTTTTGTCTAAAGCATCCTCCTTTTCTAAAACAGCAAGATGCAATTTGAGTTATATGAGAGTTATTTCTTGCAAATCAAATGACAGTACAGAGATTCCTTCATTGATTTGTTGTTGTTGTTGTTGTTGTTGTTGTTGTTGTTGTTGCTATTAACTTTGTTCATATAATTATTTCAGTTTCATCACTTGTGTCTGTAATTATTATGGTTGACTTATTAACATTTCAATTCCCTTCTTGCTTCCCAGGAAAAGAAGGAGGACAAACAAAATGTATTTATTTATTTATTTGTTTATTTGTTTATTTATTTATTTATTTATTTATCTCATTAAATAATTAGTTTTTTATACCTGAAATTCCCATCGCAGCCTGCTGACTTATATTATTTAGCACTGTCTAGTAAATTCTTATTAGTTGATCTCTCTCTCTCTCTCTCTCTCTCTCTCTCTCTCTCCCCCTCTCTCTCTCCCCCCTCTCTCTCTCCCTCTCTCTCTCTATCTCCCCCCTCTCTCTCTCTCCCTCTCTGGAGAATTGACCATTAAAATGGCAACATTAATATTGGTTCTCATTTAGTAGAAAGTAATTTAGATGAAATGGAAGATTAAAAAAATAGTAATTTTCTACCAATTACATCTGAAACGAGGACTATTGCTAAATGTTGTTGTCGTCATTGCCATGGCTGTCAGTGTTGTTTAGCATCAGGTCAGCCTTGAATGACCAGTCCTATGCTCAAAAACCTTCTAGCAATGGCCATCCCATATATTTAGTACCATCTTGCATTGTATATATCTAATATGCTTCTTGTTTAGAGAGGCTTGATGAAAACATTGTCATTGCCCTGGACATCAGGAAAGCCTTTGATTATGTCTGGCATGCAAATCTCTTATTGAAACTTCTCAACTATGGGCTTTACTCATCTTTCATCTCTTGGCTCCGTAGATTTCTATCTGCTCACTCCATCACACCATGTGCTGACAAAGTTCTTTCTTCCCAGTTGTCGGTCAACTTTGATGTTTCTTAGGGTTGGGCTTTGTCTCCCGCCCTACTCTCTTCTTTTTATATACATCAACAACGTACTTGCCACTACATCCAACAATGCCTGTTCTTATGCAGATAACATAAAACTTCATTCCTCTCTGACTTTCCCCAACCTGCATTCTCCACACACAAGCTAAACACCATATATCAAACCTGCATTGATTTTGTAAATTGATACCTTGGGAACATCTTTCATTAGGGCCATGCCAACTTTGTCACTTCTAACAGCAAAACTACTTAGATCAAGAAAAGTACCACTGACCACGCCCATTCTAAAGATGAGAGGTACTCAACTAGGGGCCTTTCAGTTGCTCCAAGTGCTAGGCTTTACTATCAATGAGGATCTCTTTGGTCAAAAGAATGTCCTTAACAAAGCTAGGACTACATCCCAAAGGTTTTTCCTTCTCTCTAGGACAAGAAGAGTTTTCAACTCCCAACAGCTGTCAATTCTACAAGGCTCAAGTGAGGCCCACAATGGAGTACTGCACCAACATGTGGGACAGTGCCACTGCATCCAGAGAAGGGGTACTTGACTAACTGGTATTCATTTACTTACAGATACAGTCCAGCCTCTGGCCAACAGGTGTTCCACTTCCACCCTCTATCTTTTCTAGGGTTAACTGGTCTTGTACCTCCCTGACTTAAGCACTCTTGACCTACTCATCACTCCACTTCTGGACCAAAACCCCAACCACCTTCCTCATACAGACCACTATTCCAAATCTTTTTTCTCCAGAATATCTTTCCTCTAGAATCTCCTTCCCCACTCAGGCCTTTACTGCAGATCTTAACTTGAAACAGTTTGAAAAGGACATAAACAGCATCAACCTCACCAATCTTGAACAGTTTGCAAGCATCAGGAACTCTGCTCCTTCCTTCATACTGAACAAGTAAAAAAAAAAAGACAGTTAACTGTGATTTGGAGTAGATTTGGCTGCTTTTACTAGCAGACCAGGCATGTAGGATATTCTCATTGTTGTCATTGTGTAGCCCAGGACAGGGCAAGACTGCCTTTTTTGAGCAGAACTTATAATCCAAGGATAATCCAATCATGGCCATCTGACCTTTTCCAAAAGATCTTGTACAATATTAACTAATGTGCCCTTTCTTGTTTAAGATTGTGGTGTGTGAGTTGAAGCAGATTTAGCTGTTATTACTAGCACATTAGGTAACCAATCAGCCATACCCTAACTTCTTTCTTATACTGTAAAAAATTCTTTAGTACACAATGTGGAGTTGGACTGTAATTGAATATGTCACATTAAAACTTTAACCCTTTCGTTACCAACCCGGCTGAAACCGGCTCTGGCTTTGAGTACAAATGTCTTGTTTTCAAAAGTTTTGAATTAAAATCTTCCACCAAACCTTAGTCACAATTTATGTTCCTAACACTAACTGAATGATAACTATTTTACTAAATTCTTTGTTATATTTAGAATAATTGAAAGAAACACAGAGTATCTCAAAATAAATACAGTAACGAAAGGGTTAAAGAGATTATTCTTGTTCTATCATGTTTTATTGTGTATATACATACATACATACATAGTCCAGGAAAAAGTAAACATTTATGATGAATTAATGTGGAACTTACAACTCATGTACCCTGACTTTGAATTCTCATTTGTACCTATCATCATAGGCACATTAGGTTATGAACCAACAAATTTACACAAAAACCTAGAAATACTCAGTTTCATGGAGAAAGGACAAAAGAAACTGATGCAGATTCTCCAAATCCAATCTATTAGTGATACAGTGAACATTTTGTAAGACATTCAAAAAATTCTCCATCTGAGATTTTCATGTGAATAGATGCACATACTTGGGTTTATACATCGACATTTCAACCAACACACCAACTCAACCACATATTTACAAACATTTGGAACTCTCTTACCTCAAAAGGTTTTGTCGCTTTGTTTAATGACCAGCTTGAACTCTCTAAAGAAGAACTTAAATAAAACTCAAAGACAAACATATATGTGTGTATATGTATAAATGCGTGTGTGTGTGTGCGTGTGTGCATACACACACACACACACACACACATATATATATAGATAGTTTAAAGATCCAAAAGAAGTATAGTCAAGAAAAAGTACTCCATCCAATGAGAGATAAATATCAATTTAAACACACAACCAAAAGAGCTACTAATAGTTTCCTGCTTTTATGATACTTGAACAGGCATATTTATAAAATACTCCATGTATCTTAAAGTAATCTTTCAGGCTTTGTTTATGTGTTATATATATATATAAAACAATGAAGCTGGACTGAAAGAAAATAAGAAACAACATGGAAAAAAAACATGAAGAAGGTTGGTGCAAAAAATGGAAAGAGAAAAAAGAAATTATATCAAGAAAATTAAGATCCTCATCCTCCCTGATTGCAAAAGGTTCATTAAATACAACTGGTTTAGAACCAAATAACAGAAAGTATGTCAAACTCTGTGAGACAGCAACTCAATCCGGAACAGGTGGTGCCCTCCAATTCAATAAAAGAAACCTGTTCATGTGTCTACACCTGCTGAAAATTTCAAATCTTGAATTAAGCAGTGTTGGAATTGCTGGATCTAAGAAGAATATGACATCTTTCTGGAATGCTTAAGTTGCATTTCTTATATCCATTAACATATGGCTTGAATTTCACCACTATTCTCCACTTAATTGTATGGGGTGTGAAGCTGCTCTTCAAATTCTGTAATGGGACTAACCAATTTAGTTGTATTATTGTTATCGATGTGCTAGAAAGAAGTTAGGTGGTTTGCATAACGTGTCTTGAGTTTGCCCTCACATAAGCCTATGTAATTCTTCTCTTCAATTGATTTGTCTTGGAGCATAGCTATAACTTCAGCCTTGTTTGTATAACAGAGTTTATCATACATGCCTGTTCAAATTGCAAGCTTCAGGGTCTCAACAGTTACAACTAAGGGTGGTCTCTTGGTGATTTTTGCGAGTTATAATATTGGGACAGCAGCTGTATGATATGTTTATTGAATGTCTGTTAACAATTTTCTTGTATTTATGATTTATTGGAAAATATTTATATAAAAGTGACAGGAATTTCCTTTCTACATCTATCTTAACATTAAGAGAGAAAGGAGGGAGTGAACCAAATTATTTTTCTAGCTTTATTGTTTATGATTCATACTTCTATTTAAAAAGTTGTATTATATTTTATCTTTGAAACCATTGTCAGCTAGAGAATTGTTATAGTTGGTGGCTGCCTTATCAAATATTTGTTTAGAAGTGATTCGATACCCTATTACTAACATTAGCTATCAAATTCTTAAAGACCATAGCAGGGTGACTGGACTGTTTATGTATGTATGTATGCATGAGAGCTTCTTGTTTGGCTTATGATACAGCTCAATAAAAATATGATATAGCTGATGCCCCAGTATGAAGAACATTATAACTCTCAAAAATCAAGACATCATGAATTACAATCCTCAGCTTCCCTGATTGCAGAAAGATCCTTAAATACAACTGATTTAGAACAAAATAACAGAAAATATGTCTAAGTCTGCAAGACAGTAACTCAATCCGGAGCAGATGGTGCCCTCTAATTCGATAAAATAAACCTGTTCATGCGTCTACACCTGCTAAAAATTTCAAATCTCAAATTAAGGAGTGTGTTGGAATTGTGGAATGTAAGAAGAATGTAAGATCTTTCTGTTATGCATAAGTTGCACTTCTTAGATCCATTAACATATGGCTTGAACTTCCAACTTAGTTGCATTACTTTTATTGATGTGCCAGAAGAAGATAGGTGGTTTGCATAACATCTTTTGAGTTTCCCCTCACATAAGCCGATGTAATTCTTATTTTTAATTGATTTGTCTTGGAGCATAGCTATAACTTCAGCCTCATATATGATGGGAGTTTATCATACATTCCAGGTAAAGTGGGCAAGCTTCAGGGATACAGCAGTTACAATTGAGAGTGGTCTCTTGGGGATTTTTTCAAATTATAATGTTCTTCATTTTGGGGCAGCAGCAATATAATATTTTTATTGAACATCTGTCAACAATTTCTTGCATTTATGATTTATTGGAAAATATTTGTCTAAAAGTGACAGGAATTTATTTCCTACGTTAGTCTTAACATTAAGGGAGAAAGGAGGAGTGAACCAAATTATTTTCCTCGCTCTATTTTTTATGATTCATATTTTTATTTAAAAAGTTGTAATATATTTTATCTTTGCAACCACTGATAGCCAGGGAATTGTTATAGTAGGGGGGTATCTTATCAAATATTTGTTTAGAAGATAGGTTTGACACCCTATTACTAATGTTAGCTATCAGATTTTTAAAGACCATAGCGGGATGACAGGACTGTTTATGTATGTACAAGAGCTTGTTTGAATTATGATACAGCTCAATAAAAATATGATATAGCTACTGTCCCAATATGAAGAACATTATAACTCACAAAAATCACCAAAAGACGATTGTCATTTGTAACTGTTGAGACCCTGAAACTTGCCACTTGAACAGGTATGTATGAAAAACTCCATCACACACAAGGCTGAAGTTACAGCTATGCTCCAAGACAAATCAATTGAAAAGTAGAATTACATAGGCTTATGTGATGGCAAACTCAAGACATGTTATGCAAACCACCTAACTTCTTTCCAGCACATCGATAACAGTAATAAAGTAAGTTGGTTAGTCACATATGGAATTTGAAGAGAAACTCCACACCACATACAATCAAGTGGAGAATAGTGGAAAAATTCAAGCCATATGTTAATGGATCTAAGAAATGCGACATTTAATTTTTCTGCACCAACCTAATTCAAGTTTTTTTTTTCCATGTTGTTTCTTATTTTCTTACAGTCTAGCATCCTTGTTTTTAAAATATATATAACATAAACAAAGCCTGAAATATTACTTTAAGATACATGGCATATTTTATAGATAAGCCTGTTCAAGTATCATAAAAGCATGAAACTATTTGTAGTTCTTTTGGTTGTGTGTTTAAATTGATATATATATATATATATATTTATATATATATACTGTTATGTCTATACATATATCTAAGTGTGTGTGCATAAGTTCATGGACATGTATGTATACCTGTGTGTCTGCATCCATGTTTACCTTTATATCCCTTAATATAACAGCTCAACAACAAAGATTGATAAATTTAAATATATACCAGACTTCAAAAAAAAAAAATTAGTACTCAGGTCGATGTGACTGACCAAAATCTTCAAAGTGTTGCCCCAACATGGCTAAACCCCAGAGACTGAAATCAGCAAAAGAATAAAAGTATAGAAGAATATACATATGTAAACGTGTGTGTGTATGTGTATGGAATCAATTATGGATTATCTTCAACTTTGTAAATGATATTTCGTTATTGGCTTATTGGCATTTCAGTTAATATGTAAATTAGTCAGCCTCTCATGTTTAACTGATGTCTTATTTATAGGACATCGTTTAAATATTTATACGTACACATTTACATGCACTTTAATAAATTTACATATTGGCTACATGCCAAAATACTAATTATACATGATACACACACACACACACACACACACACATATTTAGATATGTGCATAAACTCATACACATTTGTGTACATATATATGTATGTATGTATGTATGTATGTATGTATGTATGTATGTACAAATATAAATATACACACTGGTGTGGATAGCCAAGTCAGATTTCCTTAAATATCATGACTGGCATCTTCTGTGGTCGATGCTGCTGCATATATATTCATACATATATAAACACACAAATACACAATACACACGCGCGCACACGCACACACACACACACCAAGAACCTTGCTTTGCAGACATATGGCTCCAGTTTGACCAATGCCTTGTGAGTAAATTTGATGAATGGAAGCTGTATAGATGCTCATTTTATATACATGAATGTGTGTGTCTGTGTGTGTGCATGCGTGTGTATGTGTGTGAGCACGTATGTGGTGTATATGTGGTGTTTGGCTTATGATACAGCTGTCGGTTTCTTTACATCCCTGTAACATAGCAGTCAAGCAAAAGTCACCAATAGAATAATTACCAGAGTTTAAAAATAGACATTGGGGTCAATTCACTCAACTAAACTTACTAGGTGGTGTCCCAGCATGGTTGAAGTTCAATGACTGAAAAAGATAATAGATATATACATAGACAGACAAATAGGCAGACAGACATATACATGCATACATACATAGACCAACAGCGAGACAGAAAGACAGACAGCCAGACAGACGGATGAAGATACAGACAAACAGATAGGGATAGGTGCAGGTGTACTTGTATGATTAAAAATTTTGCTCTGCCTTTTTTGGGTTTCGGATTTCTTTTGTTGTGCGACATCTTGGACTAGTGTCTTCTACCAGGCAGACCAATATTTTGTTAGTGGAATTTGGACACAGAAATTTACAGAAGCTTATCATACATATGTGTGAGTGAGTGAGTGTGTGAGTGAGTGTGTGCGTGTGTGTGTGTGTGTGTGAGTGAGTGTGTGTGTGTGTGTGTGTGTGTGTGTGCGCGTGTGTGCGCACGCATGTGTGTGTGTGTCTCTATGACACCACTTAATAACCAGTGCTTTGTGTCAATGTTCATTCACTTTGCAGTTCAAAAACTGGAAGTCAATATAAAAACTTCTAGACAATGAGAACTGGAGTCAATATGGTAGACTAAACCCTTGAAAGAAGCACCCCAGCTACACTTCAATCAAATAACTAAAACAAGTAAAAGAATGTGCACACACACGTTCACACACACACACACACACACACACACACACACACACACACACACACACACACACATATACAGAGTGTGATGGGTATATTGTCGCCATTTTATATTCTTAATTTTGCACATACACACTGTTTGTTTTTGATTTTGTCAACTACATAGTATGGTAGGGTCAGTTGGGCACTGTCTGTGAGAGAAACAGCACCATGATGCAATCCTCTCTGCCAGAAATTTGAAAACTACATGCTGTATTGCTTGGCATTCATGCCAGAAGCTCCAATGTGAACATTTCAGAGTGTTTGGGTGTCAATCTGGGGACAGCGCAATCTGAGGACATGTACCGAGAGTGATAAAAATCAAACATCCAGTCAACATCATGGTGTTTGGAGTGATCACTAGTGATGGCAATGTTATGCCTCCATTTATCTTCCCACAATCAACACAGAGGTCTACATCAAGTGCCTGGAGGAGGTAGTGCTGCCCTGGATCAAGAGGGTGGCTGCAGGAAGATCCTACGTCTAGCAACAAGATTCTGTACCATGCTACACAAGCAAGAGAACCCAGTCATGGCTGTCAGACAATTTCTGCTACCACATCACCTCTAAACATCTGACTACCTAACTCCCCAGACTGCAACCCCCTTAATTATTATTTATGGAGTGCCAGTGAGTGAGAGACCAACAAAACTCTTTGTAACACCAAAGATGAACTGAAGGCAAGGATTATGGCAGCATTCACCAACTTAGACAAGGAGACCATCCAGAAGAGTTGCAAGAGATTCCAAAGTCATGGTTGAAGCCAGTGGCGATTTTATTGAATAAATTTACTCTTTAGTATTTGAAGATATTCTTATGTAATTTTGGTTAATATATCTATTAAAATAAGATGTCAGTGTTATTTTCATTTTGAGTAATTTAGACGACAATATATTCACCACACCCTGTATATATATATATATATATATATAATTATGTGTATTTCTTCTATCTTAATGAATAAAAATTCTTCTGATAAGAATAGCCTGGGCAAAGTTTAGAGAGCTCTTACCCCTGCTGGTGACAAAGGGACTCTCACTCAGAGTAAAAGGCAGACTGTATGACGCATGCGTACGAACAGCCATGCTACATGGCAGTGAAACATGGGCTGTAACTGCTGAGGACATACGTAAGCTTGCTGAGGACATACGTAAGCTTGCAAGGAATGAAGCCAGTATGCTCCGTTGGATGTGTAATGTCAATGTGAATACCCGTCAGAGTGTAAGTATCTTGAGAGAAAAGCTGAACATTAGAAACATCAGTTGTGGTGTGCAAGAGAGACGATTGCGCTGGTATGGACATGTGGTGAGAATGGATGAGGATAGCTGCGTGAAAAAGTGCCACACCCTAACAGTTGAGGGAACCCGTGGAAGAGGTAGGCCCAGGAAGACCTGGGCTGAGGTGGTGAGGCAAGACCTGCGTACATTGGGCCTCACCGAGGCGATGACTACTGACCGAGACCTTTGGAAATGTGCTGTGCGTGAGAAGACCCGGCAAGCCAAGTAAGATCGTTGCCAGTGCCCCTGGACTGGTTCTTGTGCGGGTGGCACATGAGATGCACCATTTTGAGCGTGGCCGTTGCCAGTACCGCCTGACTGGCTCCCGTAGGATTTTCGAGCGAGATCGTTGCTGGTGCTCCTGGACTGGCTTGTGCAGGTGGCACATAAAAGACACCATTTCGAGCGTGGCCGTTTTCGTGCGAGTGACACGTAAAAGCACCCACTACACTCTCTGAGTGGTTGGCGTTAGGAAGGGCATCCAGCTGTAGAAACTCTGCCAAATTAGATTGGAGCCTGGTGTTGCCATCCGGTTTCACCAGTCCTCAGTCAAATCGTCCAACCCATGCTAGCATGGAAAGCGGACGTTAAACGATGATGATGATGATGATGATGATGTGTGTGTTTGTGTATGTGTATTTATGTATGCATGTACGCTTTCACACATTGATTGGTATGTGTTGTCCAACCCACTATCCGGCAGCGTCCAATTCTCTAACGGTTTTTTTCAAATGAATCAAGTCAGACCATAACCTGTGGCCTTTACCAGGGGTATAGCCAGCCCACTTATGCGTACCTTTCCTTCTTTGTACACAAAACCCTGCTTGCGAAGACCTGTTGAGGCCAGTGAAATTGAAATCAAAAATTGAACCACACTCGTGGACTGGCACCCATGCCAACCTTCCTTCATTGGACACTAAACTCAGCTTGTGAAGATCAGTTGGGGCAAGTGAGATCGAACCTGAACCAAATTTGATGACTGGCACCCGTGCATGTGGAGCACTAACAGCACCATCCGAGCAGAATCACTGCCAGAGCAGCGGTCTCGCTTCCGTGACGGTGGCATGTAAAAAGCACCATTTGAGCACGACTGTTTCCAGCTTTGCCTTACTGGCACTCGTGTTGGTTGCATGTGAACAAAACATTAGACTGGCTCCTGTGCAGGTGGCATGTAAAAAGCACCATTTGAGCGTGGCCGTTGCCAGTACCGCCGAACTGGCCCTCGTGCCGGTGGCACGTAAAAAGCACCCACTACACTCTCAGAGTGGTTGGCGTTAGGAAGGGCATCCAGCTGTAGAAACTCTGCCAGATCAGATTGGAGTCTGGTGTAGCCATCTGGTTTCACCAGTCCCCAGTCAAATCATCCAACCCATGCTAGCATGGAAAGCGGACATTAAATAATGATGATGATGATGATGATGATGATGGTGATGATGATGATGATGATGGTGATGATGATGATGATGATGGTGATGATGATGATGAGGAGGAGGAGGAGGAGGATTTGCACATGTGATTACACTGAACATATGTAAATAATATCACACTCTATGGTCGTTTTTCATCCCTATAGAGACGTGAGTTATCTAAATATTGAATAGATATAAGTCTGTGATATAGGTGATATCCCAGCAGAGCATTATTTCCCTATCTTCTTCTGTAACTGCAACTACTATTGTGCTGCTACTGCTACTACTACTACTACTATCATTCCCACCAACACCACTGCCACCACCACAACCACCACCACCATCACTGCCACCACTGCTACCACCACCACCACCACCACCACCACTACTACTACTACTACTACTACTACTACTACTACTACTACTACTACTACTACTATTACATATCTATCTTTCTATCTGTGTGTGTGTGTGTGTGTGTGTGTATCTCTCTCCATATATGTATATATTTATATATATATCTATATATGGTGCATAAGCTTAGTTATACAAGGGCTGCGTTCAGCGTCCTTTCATATATTTAAAATACATTCCCTAATAGGAGTGGCTGTGTGGTAAGTAGCTTGCTTACCAACCACATGGTCCCGGGTTCAGTCCCACTGCGTGGCATCTTGGGCAAGTGTCTTCTACTATAGCCTCGGGCCGACCAAAGCCTTGTGAGTGGATTTGGTAGACGGAAACTGAAAGAAGCCCGTCGTATATATGTATATATATATATGTATGTATGTGTTTGTGTGTCTGTGTTTGTCCCCCCAACATCGCTTGACAACCGATGCTGGTGTGTTTATGTCCCCGTAACTTAGCGGTTCGGCAAAAGAGACCGATAGAATAAGTACTAGGCTTCTAAAGAATAAGTCCTGGGGTCGATTTGCTCGACTAAAGGCGGTGCTCCAGCATGGCCGCAGTTAAAAGACTGAAACAAGTAAAAGAGTAAAAGAGTAAAAGAGTAATATTGTGCATTTCTTGTTGCTGTTTCAACCACATGCTCGTTCACTCTTTCTTGAATCAACAGCTAAGTTTTTGTTATTGTTAATATTCAAATGTGACTTAGTCAATGAATCCAGGATTCCTCCATTTCTTCAATATCTTAATTGCTACAGCCACATGAAATTTTCATTTCGTTTCAATTTCAGCCAGATTCCCATTCCCATTGTAAAATGCTTATGAGATAATGTACACTAATTTAGTATTAATATTTTAATAAGAATAATATTTATGATTAAATACTACAGCTTCTGTGCCTAACTAGTTATATGGTGCATAAGCTTAATTATACAAGGGCTGTGTTCAGTGTCCATTTCACACACACTTTATGAGTCTCCCACTCTCTCTCTCCTTCTCCTGCACTTCCCTCAGGTTGGGCAACCATGTACATTTTTGTGGTAGCACACAGTTTCTATCTTCATTCCTGATCTTTCTTTCTCTGGGTGGGTAATCTTGTACTTCCTCTACAGCAAAACACCTGTATCTGTCTCTCACTATAACCTTTTCATCATCACTTCCTCCAATGTTTCCTCCCCTTTTAAAAATTTTTGTCTTGCAAGTACTTGGTGACCCTGTCAGTGCAGGTGCCACTTAAAAGTACCCAGTCCACTCTGCCAAGTGGTTGGTGTTAGGAAAGGCATCAAGCTGTAAAAATCCTGCCAAAACAGTTACAGAAGTCTGGTGCTGGCTTCAGCCTGGCCAGCTCTTGTGGTACCATCCCACCCATGCTAGCATGGAACACAGATGTTAAATGTATATATATATATATATATA
>NC_142943.1:45038115-45070615 GCF_046866305.1 Octopus bimaculoides | reverse complement strand
TATATGTTGGAAGTGAGCTCCTCAGGAAGTACTCTCTTCCTGTTGACCTCCCATACAATCCCAAATCAGCTGGACAAGCATACCTTAAAGAAGACCTGGGGTTGGAATGCTCAGCATACCGAAAAAAGACCATGCATGGATATGTTTCTCATAGACTTGAAGAAGATAGTAACATTGACATGAAGCGAAGCCTCTTTTGGACTCATGACCACTACATCACATCACACTTCGAAGGTTATGTGTTTGCAATCCAACGACAGGAGATTGCTACTAAATGCCTAATCAACAAAAGAGATAGTGAAGTCCTTGGAGTTCCAAGATGCAAATGTAAATGTAGATTATGTCATATTTCTGTGCAAGACATCACACATGTGACTAGCAGCTACCCAAAAATGTCATCAAGGTACTACCTCCCTATGCAACATGACATTGTTGCAAAAACAGTATACAATACCATTTGGGAAAAAGACTGCCCTGGAATAAATATAGAAAATCCCCCTGTTATTGAATACATACACAAATACTAGCACAAGAAATACTGGTGGAACATTCCCATCAAAACATCTGTCAAGTGTAAACATAACAGGCCAGATATTGTTGTTTGGGATGGACAAGAAAAAGTATGTAATATCATAGAAATCAGCTGTCCTGCTGATGCGAATATCTCTTTGAAAAGAAGATAACTATGGATAACTGCTTTGAAATCTCCAGCTTCTATATCTGGATTACAAATTTACATCTATACAAATAATACTTGGAGCACTTGGTTTTGTAAGTAAATGCTTAACTGTCTGTCTGGATAGACCTAGATTTTCAGAGAAAGAAATCAACCACTGATTTGCACATTACAAAATACAATCTGTAAGCAGTTCTGTAAAACTATGCAAGACTTTTCTCAGGTTTAAAATGTGACATTGTTTTTGTTATCTACATTCCAAAGATGTTGTTTTGTACCTTTGTTAGAAACCAGCTCCTTCTTCAGAGGAAGAATTTAAATGATTAAATACACACACACACACATGTACACGCATGAACGCACATACATACACACACACATACATCATTATCATTGTTTTATGTCTACTTTCCATGCTGGCATGGGTTTGATGGGTCATCACAATCCAAATGAGTTCTTAACCAGTCTTACTACCCTCCTAGACAAACTCAGAAAGCCATGTTTCTTTCCTATATTCCATTTCTGATACAGTTCCTACAACTGCAATCCCTTCCTAATGATAACCACTTTATAAAGTTGATTGAATGCATTTTATCATGGGACCAATATTAGAATAGTTATCATAAGATGGGTTTCCAAAGCGTTTCCATAAACTTACTTCCACTTACAAGGTATTCATACGGAAGAACTTACCTAAGAAATTGTGCTGCAGGATCAAACAAGGAACTACACATTGATACTTGTAGCCAGTTGAAATGGTAGACAAAGCACTACTTGAATGGTCCATTTTCTTCATCTATTTTTAGACTTTAAGAAATGTAGAGAAGTTTTGGAACAACTCCACATTAAGCACGCGAACCTAACAGATATTGTAATGTTTACAAGCCTGCATGGATCAAAACAATGCTGTTTCCAACATTCCCCTCATGGAAACATAACTCTAAACTGCACAGAATTGATTCTGGGATTGTTCAACTAGGTTTTCTTTAGAGAACTATCTGATAAAGTTATATTTTACAATTGCCTTTAAAATTGATTCTTCGATTGTTCCACAGGATTTTGTCTTGAGAGAACCAATAATCCGATAATGCTATATTTCTTTTATATTTCGCAATTTCATTTCAATTGATTATTGAACTGTTCTTCTGGATATTTGTTTGAAGAACAAAAAATCTGATAAAGCTTTTATCTTTTATATTTCATAAATTACTGGGGTTGTTACAATGGTTTGTTTCCAAACTATAATGTATTACAGAATATATTCATAGATTTTTAGTCAACACTGCATATTTAGACAGATGTAAACATCTTGCTTATACTTACGATGGATTGAGACAGGGAGATCAGCTGGATTAACTTTAATCCTGTTTTGGAGCTATATCACTCACTGAGTGATATAGCCCTTGAACTGTCCACATAGACACTACTTATGAACCCACTGTCACTCAAGCTTTAATTAAATTAGGTGAAGCAAATGAATATATAATAGTTCCATAACATTTTCTGTTCACAATAATATTGTGTATAGAGATAGGGTGTATAAATCTGGTTCTACACCCAGTGCTGGTTAAAAACCGGTATATAGTGTGATAGAGTTGTAACATTGAAAGAAACCACTGTAAACACACCAGCAATTTATTAAGTGAACTATCAAGGATGCTACCAGCAGTAGTGTTGCCTGGAGTTACAAAAACTATCAGAAAAAGTCACACAGTTAATGACCTTATCATTGAAGATGCAGCTGGAACACACACACACACACACACACACACACACACACACACACACACACACACACGCACACACACACAATGAGGTGAGTACACTATGTCCCATAAAATTGTTTAGAAATGTTAGAACAAATTCTCTTTTTGATAGAATAGCAGCAGTCCTGAAAGGAAACTTTCAGAAAACTCCTATCATTCCAAAGGGGACAAGAGCTGATCAGACCAAAAGCTGCTTGCAATTGTCTCCTTTGCAGATGTGTTTTAAAAAACTTAAACTGAAAACTATCATGAGAACTTAATAAAGACCAGTTATTAGCTGATTTGCCTACATGACTTTTGAAACTTGGAGAAATTATCGTACCTAATCAACATGGAGTTACATGGCTGACATCATCATTTGATGAACTAAAATATAGTCAATATTCAGCACAACTACTACAGTTAACAAATGGTTCTGTGAAAAACCAATATTTACTCTAACTAATATGGCTGCCAAGATTATCAGTTATTCAACAGTTGAATAGAGATGAATTTATCTACAAGTCTGAAGGCACTGTTTTAGCTCCCAAAGAAATTGAAGTATATATGTGAATGCATGTGTTCTTTCCCTTATACTTTGTATATTCTTTTAAAAAAGCCACCAGGCATATTGTATACACCCAAAACTAGAGTATATATGTGAATGTATATATGATTTTTTTTCTATCATTTTGTATATTTTTTTTTAAAAATAGGAGTATTATAAAGACCCAAAAAATGTTATAAGACTTGGGAAAACTTATTGATTAGAAAATTAATTTTTAGTAATTAAGTAAATTACTACAATATTTGTAAAGTTCTTGGCTTTGGGCAAAAGGAAATACAGGAGGATCAGTTGATTTTGTTTTTATTCAACATATTCCCCTCTCAAATTCACAGACTTATTATAGTGGTCCTTCAATTTTTCTAAGCCCTGTAAAAGTGCTTGGAAGGTTGGGCCTCCAGCCAGGCCTTTTGTGATACCCTTCAAGCCAGGAACTTTTGAGCGCTCCCTCATATATTTGTTTGCTTATTTCTATGAAGCTTAACTTGAAACATTTTTGAATTGCTAGAATGCAACAATCTCCAGTTGAATCAATATTCTCAAACTGCAGACTGTCAAAATGATTTTCAAGAAATTTGTTTAAAGTATAGTGAATTGAAGTTATTAGCCACTGTTTTCCACTGAGGCATCTGGAATATTACATAGAGCCACATCTTCAATAAGATCATTAATTGTATGTCTCTTTCTGATAGATTTTATAACCTTTCAGCCATAAATTGAGTTTGACAATTAGTATCATAAGAGCTCATGTTGAAAGTTTAGCTTAGTGGTTGGTTTCTTTGGGAACTTCTGCCCTGAGACAAGTTATATTGATGTAATTTGACTTCTCCCTTTATCAGAAATATCCTCAATAACAACGAGAACCATCTTTTATCATTTGTTTTACTCATTAGACTGTGGCCATGCTGGAACACTGCCTTGAAGAATTTTCAGTCAAATGAATTGACCCCAGTACTTATTTTTTGTTAAGCTTGATACTTGGTCTCTTTTGTCAAACTGTTAAGTGTATTTATGTCCCTGTAACTTAGCAGTTTGGCAAAAGTGACAGATTGAATAAGTACATATAAATAAATATATATCATCATCATCATCCCTACACTCTGAGTGGTTGGCATTAGGAAAGGCATCCAGCTGTAGAAACTCTGCCAAATTTAGATTGGAGCCTGGTGTTGCCATCCGGTTTCACCAGTCCTCAATCAAATCGTCCAACCCATGCTAGCATGGAAAGCGGACGTTAAACGATGATGATGATGATCATCATCATCATCATCATTTAACACCCACTCTCTATAGGTCAGATGGTTTGACCAGGATTGGTAAGCCAGAGAGCTGCACCAGGTTCCAGTCTGATTTGGCATGGTTTCTACGGTTGGATGCCCTTCCTAATGCCAACCACTCCAGGAGTGTAATGGGTGTTTCTACGTGTTATTTACATGACACCAGCAATGACCACAGCTATGATTTATGGGTGCCACTTACATGGCACTAGCAACGACCACGACTACGATGCACAGGTACCATTTACATGGCACCAGTAGTGACCACAACTATGATCACAGGTGTCCTTTACATCCTGTCAGTAATGACCACGGCTATGGTGCACAGGTGCCATTTACATGGAACCAGCAGCAACCATGACTGCGATTCATGGGTGTTATTTACATGGTACCAGCAATGACCATGACTACAATTCATGGGTGCCATTTATATATATATGCAATGGGCTTCTTTCAGTTTCCATTGACCAAATCCACTCACAAGACTTTGGTCAGCCAAGGTGCCACACAGTGGAACTGAACTCAGAATCATGTAGTTGAGAAGCAAGCAACCACACTTGTATCATGCTGAAGATGGCATCACTGAAATGACAACCTCAGGATTATGTTGCTGTATTTGATACTTTGAGAGACAACAGTCCACATGTTTTCAATAGAATTAAAAGGACCATCACAGTTTTCAATGTGATCATGAAACGACTGATTCCAGTTTCCACCATTACTGCTTCCTTCTGACCATTATTCTGTAACAGACTTCACACCTAAAACACGTTTCTCTGTATGTAATACAACTGCAATCACTCCACTTTTCAAGCTGATGAAAGAGCATCCTTAATGAAAGACATCTTTGCTAATTGAAATGAATAGCATAGATACTTCCCAATGTTTGTAGCCTTCAACAAGAACAACTTCCTTCTTGACCATTTTGTTTTGTTCCAGGTATAATATGGAGAAATTTGATAAAGCAATGTTTACATAAATATGTCATCATGGCAAACTAAAAACAAAATATAGTAAATGTAGCAGCAGCTGGAGCCAGAGTTTGCAGTATTGCAGTTAATAATACAGTGGTGTTATGCTTTCAGCATTGTAGTTGTAACAGTAATGATATACATGCATATAGATATACACATACAAGAAATAGCAGAATTTGGGTACACATAACCCACATTGTGTATGATTGTAGCCGGTGGTTGATGTACATGTCACCATCACAGTCTTCTACACACACACACATTTTATATATATATATATATTTAGTGAACATACAGGTCAACAAAGCTGATTAAAAATTGTCGTGATCTTTTGCTCGCTGTTTCACTTTGCCAACCAGTTTTAGTTTTGTTTTTATCTCAGTACTTTTCTTGTTCTCACTTTATGTCTGTATGTCTTCTCACTTACTTTTATCTCCCTGTTTCTGATTACTGTCTGTCCTTGTAGCATCATCAATAATTCAGTCAATTCTGAATCCTATCCACTTAGTAATATGAAGTTATAAGCAATGTCTCTAAAAACAGCTAAACAGAGTGGAGTTGCTGATGAAATCTCAACACAAGACTAAAACCAGGTTGGCTGACCCTTCTTTTACTGCTCACAAAAATATTACATATAAACACAAGGTGTTTAAATCTGGTTATCATCATCATCATCATCATTGTTTAACGTCCGCCTTCCATGCTGGCATGGTTTGACAGGAGTCGGCTAGGCAGAAGCCTGCACCAGACTTCTGTGACTGGATTTTTACAGCTGGGACAAACACAGGCAAGGTCAGTTTTGGCTAGGTATTTACAGCTGCATGCCTTTCCAAATGCCAACTACTTTACAGTGTGGACTGAATACTTTTTAAGTGGCACCTGCACCGACAGGGTCACCAAATAACATGCAAGGCAAAAATCTTTTGAGAGGAGAGGGATTATTGGAGAAGGTGATCTTGTGTCAGATGATAAAAGGTCATAGTGAGACAGAGAGAGAGAAACAGGTGTCTTGCTGTAGAGGAGGTACAAATTTACCCAGCCGGAGAGAGAGAGAGAGAGAGAGAGAGAGAGAGAGAGTGGGAGACAGAGATGGTGGCAAAGTGCTGGGCATACTCACAAGGGATGGGAATCAGAATATAATGGTTGATGAGTAAAAGCAGAGAGAGATATAGATGGTGGAAAGTGCCAGGGTATACCTTTCAGGTCCAAAGGTCAATAAATACAATATTGGCTAAAATCTACAGAGTGTCCCAAAAGTCGCTGGTGGGTTTCAATTTTTATTAACTTCTTTAACTTTACAAACAAATGCATGAAATTTTGACATGCTGTATAAATATATTCTTTATTACATAGTATAGCATTTTATATTTCACAATAATCATAAAAATTCAATTTTGAACTGTTTCATTGCATTTTTCTTTGGAAAACCATAAGTATCTGATAAGTCTTATATTTCATAATTCTATTTAAAATTCACTCTTGGACTGTTCCAGGGAATATTTCTTTGAGGACCTTTTTTTTTTGTTGGCATGGTATGGAAGGACAGCATTCATGAATTTTTTGCTGGGTCTCAGAGACTGGCATCAAGAAAAGTTAACACTCTTAGACCAATGAACTGGTCTGAACATTTCAAACAGAGTGGTCTCTGCTAAATGCACCAAAGGGGTCAGGAGGTGGTGGGTGTTACATGTTGTGGCAGAATAAGTCTACCACATAAGGATAGGTAAGATTATTTAGAGAGTTTTTCTTCAGTTTCCAGTCCCCAAATTACATTTTCTAGTACTTGCATCAACCCAAAGCCATGGTAAAAAATGTTCAAGGTGCAATGCGGTAGGATTGAACCATGAGTTTCATGTTGTGAAATGAACTCCTTGACTACAAGGCTATGACTGCAAAAATTTGATAAAGTACTGTTTCACAATCATATTTAACATTGGCTCTTAGACAGTTCTACTGAATTTTCATAAAGAGAATCAAAATTCTGCTTAAGCTATATTAATACCTTAAGTCACAACTGCATAAAAATTTATGCTAGAACTGTTCCATTGGGTTTTAATAAGAACTAAGAACCTGATTGATTTTACACTTTTATGCAAAATTAGTTCTTAAATTGTTCAGCTGAAAACAGACAAATCACAAGTCCCTTCAGGTAGATGGCCCTGCTTGATATGTAAGAAGGATGTTGGTATAAACTTCACATGTTGTACCCAGTGTAAGCTTTGGACACATAAGAGGTGTAGTGGTATCACAGGAAGGTTAACAGATAAAATAGTCTTTGTGCGTGGCAAATGTGCAGATGTAATAAGCACTAAAAATGCAGACAATGCTCAGGGGAATCATTAGAAGTAGTAGATAGCTTCTGTTACCTAGGAGACCAAGTTAGCAGTGGAGGTGGAAGTTTTGAAAAGTGTAGTTGCTAGATAAGAACAGGCTGGGCAAAGTTCAGAGAGCTTCTACCTTTCTTGGTAACTAAGGGCTTTTCCCCTCAAAGTGAAAGGCAGGTTGTGCGATGCCTGCATATGTACAGCTATGTTACATGGCAGTGAAACATGGGCTTTGACTACAGAGGACTTGTGAAGGCTTGACAGAAATGAAGCTAGCATGCTCCACTGGATGGGCAATTCAGTGTGCACACATGACAGAGTGTAAATGATTTAAGAGAAAAACTGGGTGTAAAAGGCATCAAATGTGTGCAAGAGAGAAGATTGGGCTGGTTTGGTCATGTGATGCATATGGATGAGGACAGCTGCATAAAGAAGCGCTGAGTTCTAATTGTGGAGGGAACTTGTGGAAGGGGTAGACCCAGAAGACACAGGATGAAGTAGTGAGAAAAGATCTTCAGATGATGGGGCTCACTGAGGAAATGGCAAGGGATTGGGAGTTGTGGCGACTTGCTGTACTTGAAAAGAAGTGTTGAGCTAAGTAAAATCGCTGTCTTCCATACATAAAGGATTGTCTTTTCAGGTGCACGTGGTCCGGTGTTGTGTAAACACACCCACGCTAGTGGCATGTAGAAAGCACCCAGCACACTCTATAGAGTGGTTAGTATAAGGAAGGGCATCCAGCTGTAGAAACAAACAACTGAAGTCTGGACAGCTCCCCAGCTCCATGCAAACCAGATGTTAAACAATGATGATGATGATGATGATGATGATGCTCTATACATGGAGAGCCAAGTACCTGTCAATTTCCTTCTCTATTTAACAATTGTCTTGGACTGTGCCAACAGGCTTTTATTTGGTAAAACCAAGAATATGATAGAATAACATCTTAATTTTATAATTTGGTTTCAAATTGATTCTTGGACTGTTCCACTTAGTTTTTATCTGAAGGACCATGAATTTGGTAAAGCTTCATTTCTACTGTATTTCACAATTTCCTTTGAAATTGATTATTGGAATATTCCACTTGATTTTTCTTGGAGAACCAAAGTATCTGATAAAAGTATATTTCTATAATTTGTCATTGCTTTTAGAATGTAAAAAAAAAATGTATTTTCTGCAGAAACTGTCCTCATTAGGTACATAGAAGTACAAACTTAAGAATGTTTTGGAATTTCTAGACTTGTAAAGAAATATTGATTCCAATGTTGTTCTCAGCCCATCTCCTTATGACATTGTGCATGTGCTTCTGTGTCTATGTATGTGCATATCTATGTCTCTGTGTGCATCTGTATTTATGTATATGTGAGTGTATATAGGAGTGAAATACCAATTATTAATGTTATTTAAAGTTGGCTGTTCATATCATGATTCTTCAGTTCACAATCAGACCTTGTTATGACTGAAATATCAAATAAACATTTTTTTCTCTATATCTATGCTGTTAAGTGGCATTCATCCTTTTGCAAAACATCTTATAGAGGAAAAAGAAAATAAGTTTGGAATTAATTTAAAATTCAAACATTATGTTTCTTGTATACTTTTATGTCTTTCACTGGTTTCAGTAATTAGACCGTGGCCATGCTAGGGCATTTCCTTCACAGGTTTAGCCAACCATATCAACCCCAGTATATTTATTTTATTCTGACCCATGTTTTTTCATTTGGCTGCGTGGTTAAGAAGCTCACTTTGTGGTTTTGGATTCAGTTCCACTGCTTGGAACCATGGGCGAGAGTCTTCTACTATATACCCAGGCTGACCAATGCCTTGTGAGTGAATTTGGTTGATGAGAACTTTGTGGAAGCACATTATATATAGGTGTGTCTTTGTATTTGTCTCTCCACTGCTTGATAACTGGTGTTGGTTTGTTTACATCCCCATAACATAGTGGTTTGGCAAAAGAGACCAATAAAATAAGTACCAAACTTATCAAAATACGAGTATTGAGGTTGATTTGTTCAACTAAATCTTTCAAGGTGAGGTATAGCTGTGTAATTAAGAAGTTTATTTTCCAACTAGATGGTTTCAGATTCAATGGCAATATGCAGTGCCTAGGGTGTTTTCTACTAAAGCCCTGGGCCAACAAAAAACTTAGTGAATGATTATAGTAGAAGAAAACTGAAAGAAGCTCATTGTACATCTATATTCCTTTATTCTTTCTTTTACTTGTTTTAATCATTTGACTGTAGCCATACTGGAGCACCACTTTGAAGGGTTTTAGTTGAACAAATAGACCTGAGGATTTATATTTTAAACCTAGTACTTATTCTATCAGGCTCTTTTGCTGAACCATTAAGTTACGGGGACGTAAACACACTAGCACCAGTTGTCAAGCAGTGACGGGTGGGGGGTGGGGGAGACAAACACAAACATCAAGACACACACATACAATATATATGACAGGCTTCTTTCAGTTTGTCAACCAAATCCACTCACAAAGTTTTGGCCAGCCGGAGGCTATAGTAGAAGACACTTGCCCAGTATGCCACACAGTAAGATTGAACCCAGAACCATGAGGTTGGGAAACAAGCTTCTTACCACACAGCCAAATCTATAAATATATATTTGTGTGATTGGTTACATTTGCACTCTATGAAAGTTGTTCATGTTACTGTTACTCCTTTCAACAAATCATCTGCGAACATTGTGCCTTTAAAGATGTGAGAAGAAATCCCTTCTTCCAATACTTATAAACCAGCAAATACAAACTCAGACAAAAACGCACACACATATACATACACTGGGCTTCTTTCAGTTTCTACCTACTAAATCCACTTGTCCAGAATGTCATGCAGTGAGATTGAACTCAACCACATAGTTGGGAAGCATGTGTCTAAACCACAAAGCTGTACCTGCATCACTTATATATATATATATATGTGTGTGTGAAGATCCACTTCAGTCACGAATGACCATAAGATTGCACCAAGAAAGTTCGCCTCTGAGGCACATGTCCAAACATGTTTGTGGAAGATCAATGGTCACCCATGCATACCAGCCTGCCTTCTCCATGCCACTGATGTTGTCCAGGGAAAAGCAAAGGCTGATTACAGCTTGGCACCAGTGACGTCACAAATCATTTCTACAGATGAGTGAACTGGAGCAACGTGAAACAGCCCTGTTCATGAATTAAACTCACAACTTCATGATTGTAAGCCCAACACACTGACCACTGAGCCATGTGCCTTTATATATATATATATATATATATATATACATACATACATATATAATCAAAATAAGCAACAGGATATCAAGAAGTGATGCAGTACGACCATTTCAAGTGGCTCCATTTAATTGATGCAATGATTGCATTGTTCAATTAAATGGAGTCACTTGAAATGGTCGTACTGCATCACTTCTTGATATCCTGTTGCTTATTTTGATTTTATTCACCTTACTTTGAGCTGTACGGATATTACTGCACTGACTTGGTGCTTCAAATTAAGTACCTAATTCAACTGAATCTTAATGATATATATATATATATATATATATATTCAACAAAATAATGGAAACACCACTTTTTGATTTAATTATTTTTATATTGACAAAATAATAAATTCAAAACTTCCAGTTTGTATATATATATGTTCATATGCATTATGTATGCTTCGTCTGTTTTTTGTTGTCTTCTTTCTTTGTAAATATATTTATTTTTAAATTTATCAAAATGTGTGACCTATCTAGTTTTCAGTCACTAAAACTGCTGAGTTGCTTAATATTTTAAGTAAAGCCTCTAAAATCATGTTGGCATTCCAAAACCAAAATAAAATCAGCTCTGGCAAGCATAATTCTAGACAGGAGGCAAAGCTTACAGCAAGGGACCACAAAATGGTGAAATGTATTGTTTCAAAACCATTGAATTATGACAACAGAGTTAAACCACCACCTTGCTCATACTGTCAACTAAAACTGGGCACCATAGTGGGGCCACAAATCTCCAGTCCCCTATCAACAGTGATGACTGGAAAAAATGATGTCAAGACTCACAGAAGAGGTTGACGGCCCAGTGAAACAATATCATCTTTTCTGATGAATTATTATTCACTTTCTCCTACTTTGGAGTGAATGCATATTATATGAAGACAACCCAAAAGAAGCCTTCAAACCTGACTGTTTGACATTCATGGTAAAGCTTGGAGGTGGTTCTGTGAGGATTTGGACATGCTCTTTAGTTGTTCTACATAGCAGAGTTAATGCCAAAGTGTATTTTAAGTTATCATGTTCATTTTATGGAGCATTATTCTCTGATGGCAGTACAATTTTCCAGGATCAATTCACATAGCTAATGTTATTCAAAAGTGAAATATACCACTTGCATCCCACCCCCAATCACTGTAATTGAACATTTATGGTGCATTTTGGAGCAGCAAATGAAGAGCTGCCTCATTCTGCCATCATTGCTGAAAGAGCTAAAGCCTCTTTTAATTGTAGAATCACCTAAAATTCCCCTGATAACCATTCAGAACCTGTAATAAATTTCTCAACATATCAAAGCTGTGATTGATACCAAAAATGTACCAACTCATCTGACACAAGATCACTTCCTCCAATGCCCCCTCCCCTCTCAAAATTCCTTATCTTGCAAGTTACTTGGTGACCCTGCCAGTGCTGGCGCCATGTAAAAAGCATCCAGTCCACACTGTAAAGTGGCTGGCATTTGGAAGGGTATTCAGTTGTAAAAACCATGCCAAAACAGATCTCCCTTGTGCTGGTGCCATGTAAAAGCACTCAGTCCACTGTGCAGAGTGATTGGTGTTAGGAAGGGCATCCAGCCTTTAAAACCCTACCAAAACAGACACAATAGACTGGAGTAGTCTTCTACTTGGCTGACTCCTGTGAAACTGTCCAACCCATGCATGCATGGAAGGCAGATGTTAAACAATGATGATGATGATATACAAACACTTTATTTGTGGATTAACAAGGCAACCAATGGTTTTATCTAGAAAAGATCTCCACAGCTTCAAAGTGATCCACTTGTGATTATTGGTAACCACCTCCATTTCTCATCCAAATTGGAGATGATTACCAACATTCCCAAGTGGATCACTTGAAACCATTAATTGCTTTGTTAAATCACAAATAAAGAATATTTATCTACCAAATGCAGTGTTGAACATTCACTCTCACTATTCAATGCTAGCTTATAATATATATACATACTAGACAACCCATGACCCATTGGGTCACTGACAGATCAGGTTATAAAACATTGAAGCTGATTGCAACATTGCATTGAAATGAAAGTTAATTTTATGATGATTCAGTTAAATATTTCAATTTGTTTGTGTCATCATAGGTCTGGTTTACAAGTTCATGTTTAAGGTTTCATTGATTATTTATCAAGAATGTCTTTCCTGTTCCACCTGGAGTGTCAACGAAAATCAATGCAGATATGTTCCTCTCAAAACTGTTACAAAGTTGTACACATCTTTTTGCTTACTATTCAATAGAGAGTCCATCTCTTCTACAAATCATTGCTACTATTCTCTGCTGTATTGCAACTCATGCAATAACTCCAAATTGCCAATACCCTGATTAGCAACAATATTATTTGGCAGTGGAAAATTAAAGTCACTAAGACTTTTGCCCAGGTCGTTAAGTTTGTCTTCAAAATACAGAAGACATTGATCATAATGTCTCTCGCTAATTAAAAGATTAGAGTTTCTTCCCTTTCAGAGTTATGTTACTTTCGGAGTATTTTCCCACAAAGCACCGTTTTGGCTATTGATGAAGGTGCTGAAAAAACCCACATATCTCAGGAATCCGAGGTCTGATTTACACAAAACTTGTTTATTCTGTTTGTATTCACATTTCAGGGATACCTTAATTCACAGTTATTTCCCATTATGTACCGATTTGGCTGTATTAAATTACAAACAAGCACACATCCAAGCAAGAGTTTTAGTAGTATGTGTATATGACTGGAGTTTACCCAGCTATGAAATTCTATTCATAAGGTATTGGTCAAATCAAGGCTAAAGCACAGATCTTACCAAGGTGATGCACAATGAGAATGAACCAGGAACCACATGGCTCCAAAGTAAACCTCTTAACTATCAAACAATGCTTGCATTGATTTTGGCTAGTTGAATTTTATGTGACTTCATCATTAACGTTTTGTTATCAGAAATATTTGGAAATGTGTTTGTGTGGTGGATAGAAAATTCAGTACAATTGAGTCCTTGTAAGGATGTTGTGATGCTAATGCCTTTCCACCTGCTGTTGAACTAGGTTGGTTGTGGCCTTGGTCTGTTGAGTACTCACTGTCTTCATCACTGAGTGCAGTACAGTACTTACCATAGAAGCAATTATGCAATGATAAATAAATAGATAAATAGATAAATAAATAAATGAAATTTAATTTACAAGAAAAAAAGAAAAAAAAAACCTTTCCAGAATATTCCTTCCAGTTCTTACATTTTGGTAAAATAAAATAAAATGAAGAATTTAAAAAAAAAAACAAAAATATACATTTCCATCTTTTTCGATCATTTACTTATTTATACAGGTAAATAGCAGGTAATGTTCAAATATTATCATTATTATTATTATTATAGAAACTTTTCACAGCTCAAAAAAACATTGATGAAAAAAAAAGGAAAAAAATTATTTTTGGAAGAATTTTGTTTCGGTTTTTCTTTTGTTTTTGAGGAAGCTGGAGTTGTTCGGAAACTGCCATACTTTGGTACACACACAAATACAGAAATATAGACAGGCTAGTGATAGATATTCCATGAAATTTTGGGGAAGAATTTGTAAACAAAGAACACAGAATACGAAAACATAAAAAAAAGGAAACGGGACTTTTTTTTTTAAGGTTGTAATCATACACAAATCAAGGATGTTTAGAACCAAACACACACAGCATTCATTTATTTGATGGCCATTTTTCCATGCTGGCATAGATTAATTGGGAGTTATTTCGGGGCAGAATTTCATAGGTGTAAGTTCATCCTATATATAAACCTATAATATTTTCAGATAAATATTTTTTATTTTTGTTCCAGAGATCATAAGGTCAAGATCACCACCAATCCGTTCAGGGGTGGTGAGAATGTGGGATATCAACATTCACTCACACATACAACAGGCTTCCATACAATCTCTACCTACTAAATTCACTCAAGGTATTGATCAGGCTGGGGCTATAGTAGAAGACACTTGCCCAATGTTCAGCACAGTAGGACTGACCTGAACCCAAAACCATATGCTTGCAAAGTGAGCTTCTTAACCCCAGCCATGCTTACAGCTGGACCGCACAGCCATTTGTAAATATATAACCAATATTAAACAGAACTCTGAAAGAATTTCTTTAAAAATAAATTTATTTTTTATTATATATGTTCTTAAACCAACATTTCTGAAATGCCCAGAAATGTTGAGCTAGTTGTTTTAATTTTGCATTCAATGTAAGCACCTTTTTATTATCTTAAATTTTTTTTTTTTTTTGTATTGAAGATAAAATACGCTCATCACTGGAAAAAAACTTCTACCAGTTTGAATTGTCTCTAAGTTGATTTAAAGTACATTTAAAGAAAATATTTTCAAAACAAGCTCTTGGAAGAGCAATGTGTAATATTGGTTTCACAAAATTAATTTTTGTTGTAGTATATGTGTGTGTGTGTATATATATATATATATATATACACACACACACACACACACACACACACACACACACACACACACACACACACATACAAACACACACTATAGCTACCATAAGTTTCATGCTTGAATAGAACAGTAATTGGATGAGCCTATATAGTGTGCCACGTACTATCCTGCAATCTTTCAGGCTCAAAATAAACATGAAAAATTATACAATTGTATACAGCATGTTATACAAGCTTATTCAAACACTGTAATATTGGAGCATGAAACATAGTGGTTCACATTTAAATCCTGTATTTATTAAATTATATATATATGTTATATGTATCTAAATATTTTATATTACATGTGTGTATACAAGTGCATGCGGTTTTTGTCCTTATATTTGTGATGAATGATTACAACCATAACAAATTTTGTTAAAAATTTCCTTTTCTTCATAAGGAGTGGGGAGGAGAAGAGGAAATTTTTCTTATTTTTAAAATTTTTTTATACATTTTCTTTATTAGTTGAATATATTACATTTATTATTGTTAATTATGTTCCTTTTTCTTAAATTTATTAATTAGTGAGCACTTGGGAAATTGAAAGAATGTTTTTGGTCTGTATCTTTTTTTTTTTTTTTTTTTACATTTTGGAGTTGTATTTTTTCCGTTTCTTTTTTTCTTCATCAGTCCTCAGCAAAGATTTGAAACTAAAACGCTCCGTTAAGTAGCTTAATTTCCATCTATCAGAAATTGACAGAAGAAAGAGACAGAGAGAAAGTTCCTTCAAAGGACATGATTTTTTGATAAGCAGCAGGAAGGAGTCTTCGGGGTATCCATATATTGGTGGCACCGTTGTCCCATTGAGAGCAGCAGTAAGATGGTTTGATGTTGTAGTGAGATGCAGCAGCCATTTTTGCAACAGTTCCATGTTCTGGCAGAGAACACCAGATGTACACAGTGGCATCATCAACAGCAGCATTCTGAAATTCTTTGTTTTATTAAGATATGAAAAATGTGTGCATGCACACATATATAAACACACGTACATGTATAATGTATGTATACATAAAATCTATATATGTAGTGTGTGTGTGTGTGTATGTATGTGTGTGCATACATATATATATATATATATGTATGTATGTATGTATGTATATGTGTGTGTTAATGTGTCTACATGTGTGTATGGTCTCTCATAAGTAAGGCAGCATTTAAACAAATTTTATATTGAAAAATCTGGCAAACTTATGGGACAAAAATTTGTTTGTATAAAACACACAAACACACACACACCCATATCCCAGAAGTAATGCAGTATTTAAACAGCTATATTTGAAAACTGGACATAATAAATGAATAAATGTGTGCATGTATATGTTGTATTGATGTGTGTGTGTGTGTGTGTGTGCGCGCACGTGTAAACGATATGTATGCATGTGTATGTGTGTTTATGTAAACAGGAAAGCATGTCTATGTATTTACAGTGGTTTTATAATGCAATCCTTCTTTAGCTACATTAGGCCACCTGATGGTGCATACCCATCAAGCCCCTAATCAGAACAATGGCAGACAACTAAGGAGTATTCATACCATTGACCTTCTCTCAATTCAAGGAAGAAGTTGAATCCAAACCTGCAAGCTAACAAAACAATTAATTAATAAAATTATGCATTACTCCTGGCCTTGTAAAACACATGATTAGTATTTCTTCATGGTATCTATTCACAGCTCTTTGCGCTGAGCCAACGAGTGTATAATATATTGTCATTAATTCAACCTGACCCCCTTATCAATAAAATTGGGCACCGGAGAAGATTAAAATCTGATAGTTCAGCTATAATGATTACCTTCCTTTAAATGATGATGATGATGGTGATGATGATGACGGTGATGATGATGATGAATAGGATATTTTCTGAAAAATGGTACACAGTTACAAAATCAAGTGGATAGTCATTGAAATCAACCCTTCAGTTTGGAACTGGGTGCTTCAGTTTATCAGCTTTGTGAAGATGGAAGGTGAATATCAATCTGGGCAAGACTTGACTTCAAAATGTACAGAGATGTAACTAAATACCTTCAGACATTGAATCTGCCTGCCACTCAACCCTTTCCACCCCCACCGCATTGGCTCAAGGGAGGGTATAAGCTAAAAGAGATTACTCAAGCAAGGATCAAATCTCAAATGCAGATTTGAATTGCCAGAAGCTTACTTTCAAATCTCTATAGCAAATGCACAGTAGTAGTAGTAGTAGTAGTAGTAGTAGTGCTCATTTCTACTAAAGGCACAAGGCCTGAAATTTGGGAGGAGGGGACTAGCCAATTACATCGACCCCAGTATTTCACTGGTACTTAATTTATTGACCCCGAAAGGATGAAAGGCAAAGTTGACCTCAGCAGTTTCAAATTTAGGCACAAGGCCATAATTTTAAAGGGATGGTGTTAGTCGATTACATCAACCCCAGTGATCAACTGGTACTTATTTTATGGACCCCAAAGGGATGAAAAGCAAAGTCGACCTCAGCAGAATTTGAACTCTGGACATACAGAATCAGAAGAAATGCCACTAAGCATTTTGTCTGATGTACTAACAATTTTGCCAGCTTGTCACCTTAATAATGATAATAACTATCCTTTCTACTATAGGACGAAGGCCTGAAATTTGGGAGAGGGACGAATCGGTTACATCAACCTCAGCGTGTAACTGGTACTTATTTCATCAATTACAAAGGGATGAAAGGCTAGTGATTTTCAAGCAAGAAATTTAGTTGATTATATTGACTCCATTATTTTACTGGTACTAAGTTTTATCAACTCAATAGGGATTTGAACTCAGAATATACAGAGCCAGAACAAATATTGCAAGGCATTTTTTCTGATATCTTAATAATTCAGTCAGCTTGTCACCTATAACAATAGTTTCTAATTTAGGCAGAAGGCCAGCAATTACATCGACTCTACTACATGGCTGGTAATTTATTGTATTGACACAAGAGGGATGGAATGCAAAAATCAACCTTTGTTAGATATGAACTCAAAATCAAAGAGCTGCAATAAATATTACAGAGCAATTTTTTCCAACACTAACAATCTGCCAATTGACCGCTCTAATAATAATCCTTTAAAACTTTGACCCAAGGCTAGCAATTTTAGGGGAGTGAACTATTTGATTATATCAACTCTAATACTTGACAGGTACTTATTTACCAATCCCAAAAGAATGAAAGGCAAAGCTGACTTCAGTGGAATTTGAATTCAGGACTTAAAGAGCTGCATGAAATACCACAAAACCACCTTTTCCAACACCCTAACGATTCTCCCAGCTTACCATCTTAATAATAATCCTTTCTGCTATAGATATAACGCCTGAATTCTGAGGCGTTGGGGGAGTCGATTACATCGACTCCAATATTCAACTGGAGCTCATTTTATTGACCTTGAAAGAACGAAGGACAAAATCGACCTTGGTGGAATTTGAACTCAGAACATAAGGACAGACGAAATGCCACTAAGCATTTTGCCCAGTGTGCTAACGATTCTGCTAGCTCGCCGCCTTAATAATAATAATAATAATAATAATAATAATAATAATAATAATAATCTTTTCTACTATAGGCACAAGGCCTGAAATTTGAGGGGAAAGGGATAGTCGATTACATCGATACCAGTGTTTCAATTGTACTTAGCTTATCAGCCCTGAAAGGACGAAAGGCAAAGTTGACCTCGGCGGAATTTGAACTCGGAATGTAGAGACGACGGTTTCAAATTTTGGCAAAAAGCCAGTAATTTTGGCAGTAGGGTCCAGTTGATTACATTAACCCCAGTGTTCAACTGGTACCTATTTTATTGACCCTGAAAAAAAGAAAGGCAAAGTCAACCTTGGTGGAATTTGGACTCAAAATGTAAAGGGAGACAAAAAGCCGCTAAGCATTTTGCCCAGCATGTTACTGATTTTGCCAACTTGCCACCTTACTCAATAATTTCTGACAGAGGCACAAGGCCACGAATTTGGGTGGGAAGTGACCAGTTGATGATATTGATCCCAGTGTCTAACTACTTTATTTTATCAACCCTGGAATGATTAAAGGCAAAGTTGACCTCAGTTGGATTCGAACACAAAATGTCAACATCCATAACTGAATACCTTATCTACAATTAGCAATAACTACACCTCAGAATTACTCCATTGGTTATGATACACTTATTGATAATATTAATGATTTCAAACATTGGGGTAAAGTCATCAACTGTTAAGGGTGAGGGGGTGGGAGATAGATGATTAATTCATACCCTTTCACAGGTACTTTTTTTTTTTTTTTTGACACCGGAAGGATGAAAGGAGGAGCAAAGTTGACCTTGGTGGCACAGAACATAATTAAGATCACAATACTCTCTGCCACCATGACGGTGATGATGATGATGATGATGATGGTGATGATGGAAGCAGTAATAATGATCAGAAAAAGATAAATGAAAATCTTTTCCTTGGAATATAAAATTCTGATAATTCAGAATAAACAAAATGTCAATATTTTTTTTTATGACTGTATTTATTTCTGCCAAAATTGCGTCATATGATGTCTCAGTTTTGCTGTCTCTCTCTCTCTCTCTCCCATTGTTGTTGTTAGCCCTGATTAAGCAGAGATGTTTCTCTGATAAAAGAGTATCCCAGCCTCACAAAACTGAATATCTAGGACTACTTTAAATAACGTGTCACTAGATCATAGCAATTCTTAAGACTATTTGGGCATTGTTGTAGTCTGAGTTTATTTCTTCTAGTGAGCCAAATGATCACCTAGAAGCTCCTTCAGTGACCAATCTTGATATTTATAACTGCAGTATAAATATTTGGTTCAAACTTCCTGGTTATTTCTATCAATGGGATAAAGTGAAGACAAAACCTTGCTGACAGAAAGACAGACAGACAGACACCAGAGTTCATGACACAACCTCTTAATGCAGTTCTTATTTAAGCACAAGGGCCAATGTTTTATGTTGAACAACAGTTGGGTAGTATATTTGACTGTGCTGACCCAAACATAATTTATATTGGGTATTTATTTTATCAATCCCTAAACCCCAGTGAAGAGACAAAAGGCAAAGTTGACCTTCATCAATATTTGAGCTGAGAACGTAGGGAAAGGAAACTTAAATGTTGCAATAACATTTGTCCAACACTCTACCATCTCTGCCAACTGACCACCCTCTAATTTGCTTACAGAACTAAGTGTTGATCATTTGTTTTGATCTGTTATCTGATGGCATTTATGAGGTGGGAAGATCAATTAGTTATTAAAGCTTGTGCTGCATTATTCGATTTTCACACCGTTTACTAAGAGGTTTGCGGAAGCGATCCACCGTTCTGTCCACAGCCAAATTCTTCTTCATGTTATCACAGTTGACTTTTTTTTTGTTGACATTATGATAGTGATGCGTGAGAGCAACGTGCTGATGGACTTTCACTGTCCATGGCATTGCTTCCACCGAGACAAATGAATGACAATAATGCGTAAACAATGAAAGACAGTATCTGGGATTGACGAGAGAACGGAAATCTCGCATTTCTTCACTAGGAGGATCTCGCTTCAAGTAGCGGAGAAAGTTTGAAAATGCAGGATCTTTTGTATCAGCAGCGCAAAGATTGAAAACAGTATTTTGGAAAAGGTATGATGTGGCTGGCACCACAAGCCCTTCAGTTCGATCGACATAGTCGAGTAACGCGCTATAGTTGTTGTGTATACGTGGTATGACAATCTCATCAAAGTTTAACAGAATGAAAATGTAGTGATATCGATACATATTTTTCCACATACAGTCATTGAGCGATAAAGAAGATATGATTTTAAAGTCTGACCAGAATCCATATCGTCTGGGAACTGACACATAATTAAGCCTAACAAAGCCATCTTTCTGATACTGGTTTAACACCCGTGACATGTTGCTGGAAAAAGTGTGATAATACAGTGTTATCTCGTCGATGCCAAACATCTGATGAGCTTCCATCCATTCTATGATGTGATATGGATGGACATTGACATTCGTACTCGACATGCAGATACCAAACTCTTTCACAGGTTCCTCTTTTTGTGGCACCTGTACCTGAAGGAAAGTTGTCGGCACTGAACATCGTGGACCCGTCAAGGACACATAAATTGGTGGTTGGGTTGAGTTACATGCACAAGTGAAGAAAAACTGCTCAACTATTCGCCCTTTCTTTACTTCATCAACATCATGGTTCAAAGTGGTTGCTTTTATCACATCTGGAAAGAAAGAGTCAGCATACCAAAGAAGACAAATAAGTTCCTGAGGAATTCCTGTGCCAACAGCCAGGATGTGAACAGCACGACTGTCTCCCAGGGGCCGGTAGTGAGCCGAATACAACAGTACATCTCTCCGTCGGTCGTGGATAGACTGCCAACTGTGGACATTATGAGGGCGGATTAACGTTCGATTTAGCTTCGCCAGGCACACCAAATAATCAGTTGAGGATAACAGTTTACAAGTCTGAATTATAATATAGATGAGGATCCAAGAAACTACAAAAGCTGTTGTTCCACGCCTAAAAAAGAAAAAAAGAGGAAAAATAAAGAATTCAAAGAAATAAAATGTTTCAAGTAATTAAAAATTTTTGAACTTTTAATCTCCTCTTTCATATTTCTCTTTCCAATATCATCATTAAATCATTCTCCAAGTCATCCTTCTCTGTCACATTCCTATATATATAAACATATCTCTACATTATAATTCAGATGCTCTATTTTAAAGACAGAGTTTTAACACGTGCACACACACACACACACACAAGTCCTATAAATGTGTATGTATGTGTATATGTTTATATGTGAGTGAGTGTGTGTGTGTGGTTCCATGTGTGTATATATATATATATATATATATATATATATGTGTGTGTGTGTGTGTGTGTGTGTGTGTGTTAATACAAACAGAAAAATAAAACTCAAAACATGAGTATATATATATATTTTTATATTTTAATCGGTAGAAGTTATAGTATAACTTCTGCTGATTAAAATTAATATATATATATATATATATATATATATATATATACAGTAACATTTTTTTACCACTATAACATGACTGTTCTATAAAGAACTATGTTACTACATTTTAACCCCAGGAAAACATCTTTTCCGGCTGCTTAACAACACACAACCTGTGTTTGATGTATTGTAAGTAAGGGAGTGAATCACTCCCCTCCAGCTTGGCAAGACCAGTAGACCATGGTTTCTGGGTCTTTACCCTTCATTGGTACTAGACACCTGCCTGCTAGAGATGGCACTCAATCATCCCTACTCAAACAGAGAAGCGGCAGAAAGCCGCTAGTCTCGTAATAAGCAATGTAGCTAGTTCTAAAATCTCTAAACAAGGACTAAGTAGTAACAATACTAGACGGTAACACTTTTTTGCCACTATATCATGGCTGTTCTATAAAAAACTATGTTACTACATTTTAACCTCATGTGTGTGTGTGTGTGTGTGTGTGTGTTTGTGTGCGTGCATGCATGCATACATGTATATGAATGCTTGTTTTTATGTTGAGTTATAATAAAAACAATTCTACAGTAAACTGAAGGATTACTCAATACTTTTTGTAGAGTACATATTTAACAAGAAGTGTTGACAGTGACTTCAAAGTTTTGAACTGGTTTACTTTCAGTGGACTGAGTACATTTGAGTTCATCTTCATTTTATATAATCTCTGTTAAGTTTAAAATTTGTGGAGTATATGGAGCTCTGCTGAATGATTATTAAATTGTAAGATAGGATATGAGGGAAAGATATGGGAGATTTTTATGGATTAAATTTAGAGTTATGTTATTGTTCAGAATTCACTCATGCATGTATAACTTTATAATCAAGTATGTCTAGGTGCGTCATCTTAAGGTGTAGTTCACAAAGGAACATAGGTAGATGTAACAGTTAGTTGATCATCAGATATGTAACTAGGTTTAGTTGTTTTTATTTGAATACCAATGGGAGAATTGTTTTGAGAATGTGAGGGTTATAATTCAGAGTTCAGTTTGGCATATAAAACTTTTTAATGTGTTTTATTTATGCGCATCAGGTTTTAAGTCATGGAGTTTTTAAGGGTTTACAAAAGAATGTAAGTAGGTAGAAAAGTTAGTTGGTCAGCAGATTTCTTTTATTGTTGGTGTTTTTAAGAGGTTTAACCTGTTTGTTTTGAGGAGGTGGAGCTATTATTCAGAGTTCAGACAGGCATGTAAGACTGATTAGGTGTGTCTATTTAAGAATGTCAACATTAGATCATGGTGTTGTTAGGATAGAAATTTGCTTAACTTGTACTTTAAAGTTCACAAAAGGATGTAGGTAGGTGGAAAGATTAGTTGGTCAGCAGTTTTCTCACAAAAGGTTAATTGTTCTTGATGTTATTTGATTACTATTTAGAAAATTTAACCTCTGTATTTTGGAGAGGTGAAGTTTGTGGACTGTCTTTATAAATATTTCTAGTATTTAATTTCAAGCACTGATATTAGTAAAAATATTTACATATTATTTTGGATCAATGAATATACAAAAATGTGGACATTATAAAAATGTGTTTATATAACTTTATATAAAAATAAAGATACACAAAAATTCTCCTACACACTTGCACGTGTGTGTGTGTGTGTGTGTGTGTGTGTGTGTGTGCGTGCGTGCGTGTGTGTGTGTATCTATGTATATGCACTTATATTAGAAAAATTATATATATATAATTTAAATGAAAATAAGCTAACAGAAATAACTTAGAGTGGCTTGACTATGAATAATATAGATGAACAAAGGAATATCAAATAACAACATAAATTCATGATTGTTAATTTTGTCTTATTTTTCAACACATTTTTGCACCTCATGTTATATATTCATATATTCACTGCTTACCTCCTTACCTTATAATTGTCCTCATTTTGCTTGCAAGCATTTTATATCTACCAACACACACACACACACATACATGAGAATAGTATCCTTGAAGATGGCCACAGAATGAACCGACAGAAAACAGAGACCTGATTGAGAAGGTTTATTAGTCTGGAAAATTTAAACTATTTTCGCAATAAATCAAACACAAAAATTCAATTATATAAATCAAATAATAATAATTTGTTCTACCAGCTTGGAGAATCCACATCAGATTTTATAATTAAGGATGAAACAAGGAACAATGGGGACATGTTAAATTAAAATAATTAGTAATTAGCGTCCTGATGAAGAAAAGATAAAACACAGTTATATAGTGTATTTTTGCACAGAGCAATTACATAAACTCACCCGTGATTACTGGATAAATCATTTAATCATTTATCTATATATTATATATATATGTACACACATTATTTATACACATGTATATGTAGTACACTACTCTGTAGCCATCACTGGCAAGCGAATATGGCTTAATAACACATACCATGCTTTCGCTAATTGTTTTAAGTGTCTGTGTAGTCACAAGCAAACTAGGAACACTGTCACCTCCACTTCACCACTTTTGACCTAGCAAAACATTGAAAATGTGGCAACTGGTGGGAGGGAAAGCAGCAACCAACACTTGGCTAGTACACATTTCCAATTGAGTAGACTGGAACAATGATGAAAGAAGTACTTTTGTCAAGGACTCAACAAGCTGCCCATTCCATGAATTGGACATGATCCATATACATGGACAAAAGTCAAACATCCTAATCACAAAGCCACATACCAACATACTATATTAGTTAATTAAAGGAAGAGAGACGACACTGACCATATTTGTAGGTTATTGTCCAAGACTGATGAGACTGATGCCATAAATGGTCAATCTGAACAGCTGAAGATCAATGTCTTCAGGAAATATATGGGCTGGGAGAGAACATGGTGGGGATAGAGTCAGGCTTGCTATAAAGGGAACTCTGCTTAAAATACCAAGAAGTGGGTGATAGTGGTGGTGGTGTGTATTTAACTGGGTGGCATGTTTGGACTACCACCACACTAATGACACCCAAAGAATGATATGGTAGTTTTTAAACAGAACAATGTGTTAGGTCAACCATCCTACCTCTGAGCACATCCCACCCAGGAGTGGATGGTAGCATGTTAACCCTTCTATTACCATATTTCTGTTGAAATACACTGCCTCTGTTTCAATTCACTTTGAAAATAATGAGGTGTTTAATAAAATAACATTTTATTAAGTCAATGTTTGGAACATAAATTAACATGAAATTTTGATGGAAGGTCTTTTAGATTACTTTAAAACAGAAAGTTTGTATCATAGAACCAGAGTTGGTGTTGGACAGATTGGTATAAAAGGGATTAAACTTGTGCTACCACTACACACCACAACCATAAGGGGAAAAAGATCAGGTCCACATCAATAACAAGACCAAATGCCAGTTTTAAAATATACATGGTACAATGAATACGATTGGATAATGTTAGAACAGCAGTGAGAATGAGGAGAGAGAGAGAGAGAGAGAGAGAGAGAGAGAGAGAGAGAGAGAGAAAGAGAGAGAGAGAGAGAGAAATGAGGGACAGTATATGAGATAGAGAAAAGTGGAAAATAATGGTTTAGTGAGAGTGAAAGGGAAAGAAATTGCCATAGGGTAGAGAGAAAGATAGAATGAAAGAAATATAAAGAGAGAAAAAGAGGGGCCAAGGAAAAAGAGAGAGACTTGATGTCAAAAGGAAGTTTTAACTAGAGAGAGAGAGGGGAAAGAGAGAGGGGGGAAAGAAAGAGGGGGGAAAAGAGAGCGGTGTAGTAAAGGAAAGTTCATGCAAGTGAATTGTAAATTCATTAAAAACAGTTTTTCTTCTAAAATGGTGAAACTACTAGTATTAATCTGTTTGACATGCTGACAACAACATCAGATATTGCGAGAAGGGTTATTGGTGATGTGAACTGTCTGCAAAGAAACACAGATGGTAACAATAACAAAAACATCAAATATGGGTCAACTGGAAGAATAATGGTCAACATAGTAAGTGAAGAACCAATCTCACCTTTTTCATTTTTTTTTTTACCCTAACCCACCAATCAAGGAAAATAAAAAGGAAAAAAATAATGAAAATAAAGAAAAATTTAAAGGATTTAATTTCATTATATGCTAAGATAACTATGAAACAAAATGCTAATGTATTTAGATCTTTAGTTTTTTTTCTTACTTCTTTCAAATTTCAGTCTGCTTTGCTTATATATAATCATCAATATCGTTGTCATTTAATGTCCACTTTCCATGCTGGCATGGGTTGGACACTTTGACTGAGGACTGACAAGCCAAGAGGCTGCACCAGGCTCCAATCTGATTTGGCAAGGTTTCTGTAGCTGGATGCCCTGCCTAATGCCAACTACTCTGAGAGTGTAGCAGGTGCTTTTTACATGCTACTGGCATGGGAGACAGTCCAGCAGGATTGGCATCAACCACCCTCATGTACCACCAGCATGGGTGTCAGTCAGGTGGCACTGGCATCGGTCACATTTGAATGGTGCTTTTTACATGCCACCAGCACTAGCATCAGCCATGTGTGTGTGTGTGTATAAATAATATGTATGTATGTATGTATGGCTAGCTACCCTTCCTTACATTATTTCATCATGGTACCAACAGGAGTATAGTTGCCTTCTGCTTCATGATATATAGTCTTTCTACTATAGGCATAAGGTAAGGTTTGACACTTTTTAGGGGACAGGCTAATCAGTTACATTGATCCTAGTGCTCAACTGATATATATTTTAAGTTACCCTGAAAGGATGAAAAGCGAAGTTGACTTCAGAGGGATTTGAACTCAGAACATAAAGCTGAAACACTGCTCTGCATTTTGCTTTTTATGTCTATATAATATTAAAAGTTGACAGCTTATTCTGAGTCACCTTTAGCTGTTCATGACTAAAAGGTAAAACAGGTATTTGTCATATCTATAAGATTAGGAGGATATTAGCTGACTGGGTAGGAGTGTTAAGTTTCATTGTGAGTCCTAATTTAAAATATCAGAAGCATATTAGAATAGCTTCTTAGTATGTGTGTATAAATATGGGTAGTAGCACGCCTACTACCTTATGGGATATATACAAACTTGACTGAAATTCTTTTAGAAGAAGATTAATTTTGAAAGATTGCTATTACTTCTGCTTCAATGTACAAATACCTAAAATGTTAGTTATTATTGTCTATTGGTGTAAATGGATTTAGGATGGTCACAATGGCTATTGGAGATAAGGCTGGGCAAATTACCATACTGACGATGGCTATTGAGCCAGAAACACATGTCTACAACTGCCCTCTTATTTCCAGGCGATAAACCTAACCTTTTCCTTAATGGTATGTTAACTTTGGAGAATTTTTGAAACTTGAGATTATCTCCCCTTTTAAAGTGGAGCTGGTTTCAATTGCCATTTGGTAATTATGATACATTTTTTAGAGGCAGAGATAGTTTCCATAAATGATTTATGTTGTATAGTATTTGATAAACCTGTATTTATGTGTGTGTGTGCGTGTTTATATATATATATATATATTTCTTTATTTGTGTATAAAGGCTACCATTGGTTTCATGTTAAAATATCTTAACATGAAACCAATGGTAGCCTTAATACACAAATAAAGAAATTTTATCCATTATTGCCGTGTTGAGCACTCATTCTCATCGTTTGACATGAACATATATGTGTATGTGCATATGTATGTATGTATGTATGTATGTATGTGTATGTATATATTACACATTTGAAGCTATCCACCAATTCTGTGGCCAGTGAATGAGAGCATCACTTCTCTTTACTTCAGAATTCTAATTCAGATAAATAATTCTTTAACTATGGTGTCATTATGGAACCATACAGCACAAGTTTTAATAATTCATTAAATGATTCTCTTAGTTAACACTGTCTTGTACAGTACTATGTCATGGACATACTGAGGAATAAGACACCTGATGCCAATCATAAATCAAACTTATCAAAACTGTGCAGATATAAGTGTTATAAATAAACTCTCTAAAGATGACTTTAATAACTTTTTATCTGGTTCCACTGCACCATGGTTTTGGCCATGCTGGAGTGATTCCTAAATACAAGAGAGAAAATGTTAGATTTCAGCAATGAGCTTTCTCTGTGTGTGAGCATGTGCCTTCAGCTGTATGCTTTTATTTTGCAGAGAACTAGCAAAGTCAATACAGCACAAAAAAAAAAATGTCTTTCGGTGTAGACTGATGTTGACGCTGTTTTTCTTTCAAGGTTCCATAAAATAAAGTTCAAATCAAGTACTGGGGTTATGTCATTAACTATACTATCTTTCAAAATGTGTTGTTTTTTATCTATGTTAGATGACATTATCTTGTTATTATCATTTATTATTATTATTTATTTATTAAGGTGGCAGAAACATTAGCGCGCCAGGTGAAATGTTTAGCAGTATTTCATCTGTCTTTACGTTCTGAGTTCAAATTCTTCCAAGGTCGGCTTTGCTTTTCATCTTTTCAGAGTTGATAAATTAAATACGAGTTTAATACTGAGGTCGATCTAATCGACTGGGCCCCTCTCCCGAAATGTTGGGCCTAGTGCCTTGAGTAGAAATGATTACTATTTATTTATTCTACTTTTACTATTGAGTGCTTTGGAATTATTGTTTTCCATTCTGTTCATTCAACCAACCAATGAATGAATCAATAATCAATCTCTATATATATATGTATGTATGAATTTCATCTAAGAGAACTAAAGACACAAAACTGATTCAATGGAAGAAAGAGAAAGATGAATAAAAATTTATTATATATCATTGAATGCCTGACAGTTGAAAAAATGTTGAAATATTTTTGCTTTTCCCAAAAGTATACATTTGAAAAAATTCAATAGTATTAAAACATTTGTACAACATATAAGCATGTTTTGGTTGTCTTAGCCATACAAGCTCATTCTTTTTGTTAGATAGACAGACTTAAATATGTTATGTTGAAATTGCCTTGACCTTCAGTCAACAACTGAGGAAATAAATGTTTCCATGTGTGTGTCGTCTGCATTTTACTTACTTTCTATGTTAAATTTCTTGCTCTGTGTGTGTGTGTGTGTGTGTGTGTGTGTGTGTGTGTGTGTGTAACCCCAATAGGAAGAAGAAAAATCTTTAACACATCTTTAATGATCAGTTACAATTGTTTCCGTACTATTCTGCTTTCAATGTCAGTTTATGTGAAAGTTCAAGGTGAAAATTTGCATAGTATTCACAGTTTTAGACATTAGAGTGGCACTTCTTCAGATCTGCATTAAGGGTACACTTTTACATTGTGCGTCTTCCAGACTTTGTTTTCGCTAATATTGGGAAAATAATAATAATAATAATAATAATTTCAATACAGTAACCATAAGAGCATCACAGCAAACCACAATAATAATAATAATTCATATAATCAACCCCCAGGAGTTGATTGGCACTTTATTTCATTGACCATGACAAGATTTGAACTTAGGATGTAATGAGCCATAACTAAATACCACAAAACATTTTGTCTGATGATCTAACACTTCTGCCAATTCACAACCGATAATAATAATAATGATTTTTTTAATAATAATAATAATAATAATAATAGTGCTTAACTGATAATTATTCTATCAACCCTGGAAGGATGAAAAGCAATCGTTGATCCCAATGGAATTTGAACCCAGAACAGAAAGAGGGACAAAATGCCACTAAGCATTTTGTCTAGTGTGCTAACGTTTCTGCCAGCTCCACCACCTTAACATAATAATAATAATAACAACAACAGCAGTAAATAAAATACTAATAATAATAATAATAATAAATAATAAAGGGAGATTGGTAATTCCATGAAAGTGCAGCACAGTTAATGTCAACTTTGATTACATTTTTTCACCAAAACAAAAAAAAAAAAAAGAGAAGAGTTTCATTGCTTGAGAATAATCAGGTGAATAAGAGGCTTTCACAGAGTTTATTGAATACAATAATAATATTTTCACTGTAATAAGGCTTCCCATGATGCACAGATCATGAACAAGCTGAAGAGATATACAGCATAGTATATATAATATATATTATATAGTATATATTATCTCATATATATATTATATAATATAAATATATAATATATATCTAATATGATATGTATAATATATATATTATATATATGTGTGTATATATCTATACATGTGTATATATAGTATATGTATACACTCACAACAACTACCTTACCTCTTTCGTTTTGTTTTCTCTCCTGCTTTCCTGATTTGAGAGAGAAAGAGAAATAAGGAAAAAAAAATACAAAGAATACAAAATAAAATTTAGGCTTCTTCATGGAGTTTCTGAAATAGGGGTCATGAACCCTTCAGATATTTTCCCTGTTATAACAGAAAACTGAATGTAAGGAGCAAGGAATATATATTTGTTGCCTTTTTTTGAACATTTGCTTTTCTTTGCCTCTCAAAAATGAAAAACCAAAATAGACAAAGTTGGGGGTGAGCAAGTGAACAGGATAAAAAATATTTTATATATTTCTTCAACATCTTTTTTTTTTATATACATATATTCTTTTAAAGTGGAATAAGGCTATGTCTTCTTGACTGACCTCCTCACAGCTCCCCAACAAACTTGCTAAGATTGATATGGCCAATGTCCAGTTGTTGGATGGGACATTGGATTGTTTTCGCTTTGTTGATTTTTTAAAAATTTAGCACTACCGTTTCAAAGAACTGTTGGAGCATAATCTTTATTATCAATTTTCATCATCACCATAGTTGTCATCAACCCATCATCATCATCTCTGCCCTATCATTGTCTTCACTACCATCAACATAACCACTACTAACATGGTTGCCATCATTACCTTGAGGTAACCTCATACCACAAATGTAGTCTGAATGCTTACAACTGGGTAGACTCCACTAAAGGTACTGAAGGTGCCAGGATGTGGTATTAAATTGGATGATTGCTAAGTTTTTGAGTTTTGTGTTTGGTTTGCAAGATTCCTGAGGTGAACTCATGTGTCAAAACAGATTTTGTTGTATCATGAGAGGATCATAATGTCAATAATAAAAGCACACACACACACACACACACACACACAGAGGTTCAATTTCACTTCTTTATTTTTATTAGCCATTTGGTTAATCATTTCACCAGTTAACTGATCAATTGTTTGATTAACCCTTTAACACTCAGATTACTCTTATTGATTCACATAGTTTTGAATTAATCATACATTATCTCATAGTTTCAAAATTTCAATGACGTGATTGTTTAGTTTTAGAATGACATTGTAGGGGACATGTGAGAGGCCAGTGTGAGACATTCCATCATCCAATTCACTGAGCCAATTCACCAACTATACTCATATTTATATACTCTGCAGCAGGGGTTTCCCAACCACCAAGCCATGGATTATTTGGTATCAAGCGGCACAGGAAGAATAAGTTTTAAAATCTTATTGACTATCACAGCCTGCAGGGTATTTTTACATTCTCTCTTATCTTTTACTTGTTTCAGTCATTTAATTGCAGCCATGCTGGAGCACCACCTTGAACTTTTAGTTGAATAATCGACTCAGATACTTATTCTTTTTTTAAGATGGGTATTTATTCTATTGGTCTCTTTTGCCAAACCACAAAGTTATGGGAATGTAAACACACCAACATCAGTTGTCAAGTGGTGGTGGGAGACAAATGCAGACACAGAAACACACACACACACACACACACAGAGTTTTACATATATATATTTATACACATACACATACACACAAGGATTTCAGTTTCCATCTATCAAATCCAATCACAAGGCTTCAGTTGGCCCACAGTTATAATAGAAGACATTTGTCCAAGGTGCCATGCAGTGGGATTGAGCCCAGAACCATGTTGTTGTGAATCAAACTTGTTACCATACAGCCATGCTTCTATGTAATAATTAAGCTATATATTGTGCACCTTACGGTGTCTTGTTTTATGCATGTGATCCCACAATCTTTGGAAAAATTGTCTCACAATGCAACAGTCCATGGTGAGAAAAAAAAAGCTTGGTGAACCACTGAGGGTGCATTATAATTAGATGTAGTGAGGTACTTTTCACTACATGTGATCTTGGGTAATGCCAATTGGTGTCTCTTACTACAGTCTCAGACAAACAATGCCTTGAGAGTAACTGTATGGAACCATTTGTGGAATTTATTATTGCACTATATTATGATGGTTGCAAAACATGGATATCTTTGAAGAAACTCTTACTGGCAAGAGCATCATGCTTGAGGTTGGCCCTAGGGATCA